>NC_051072.1:49704400-50004400 GCF_004664715.2 Peromyscus leucopus | reverse complement strand
CTTTTATCCCTAAGGCATAATATGAATCACAATAATAAGTCAGGTTATTTTACTATCATTGAAAAAACTAGATCTGATAGAAAGTAAAGTTAGCTCCATGTATAAGCACAGTACTGAAACCTTAAAGACCTGCTAATTCTTGTGTCTTTTCTGGGAAAAACACCTTCACCTTGAATAGCCCTTTCTCTTTGTAAAGCTTTTAGATACCTCCTAAAGTCTGCAACTTTGTTCTGGTTGCTGACAGCTCAGATTTAGAAAGATGAAGGAGATCAGCTTCCTTTGTTCTGAGGAATGTGAACTCTTCTCACCTGGGGAGATTGGCTCCATGATTCACCACTGTCCAGTGACGGGGCAGCTCGACTCTGTGGAACTGTAACAGAAAGTACCTGTGTTCTGTAAGCCACCTGGCTGAGCCAGTTCAGGCCAGCAGATCATAGCCTGGCGGTGAGGGGGGATGAGGGAACTCACTCAGGTACATTACACCTTGAACTTCAACCTTGCAGAAGCAGCAGCAGCAGCAGCAGATGTCACTGTGACTCAGTGACAGATTATGGATTTATTCATCAGCCTACGGATCTCTTCCACACTGTCTCATCAGTCATCCAGGACTATTCTAACACGAGGCATTATTTTATTCCACTCCATTTATTCATTTATTTGTTAATGGGTTTCCCCTCTTTATTTCTTTTACAGACTTTTCAAGATCCAAAGGCTTCAAGGGAGATCACATAGCAACCAGGTTGTTTGGGAGAAGTAAGTCCATTTTGGGAGGCCCAGCATGGGTGGGGGGAAATCCCTGTTGGGCCTACTTCCTCTCCAGTCCCAGTGTATCACTCAGAAAGCTGCCATGGCCTCTGGAGTTAAAACTCCCAAGGCACTAATGCCTTGAAATGGAGACAGGGTGGGGGATGGGGAAACGGGTGCCGTTTTCCTCCTGGACCTTAAGCCGAGGGATCTTACTTGGTTTTGTTTTCGTTTTCCTGGCACTAGAGATCAAACCCCAGGCACTGAGCATGCTACATTTCATTCTACCACTAAGTGATGCCTCCAGCTGCAGAGAATTTCTTAGCTGAGAGAATTCAAACCTGTAGCACATGAGAATTAACCCGGGGCAGCTTAATTTAAGGGGTACGTTTCACACCCTTCCTTTCCACTTCTTTCCCACCTTGAATGACATCTGTAAGGTCGCCTGAGCTGCTTTGGCATCTAACTTCTGAAGGTCACGACATCCATCTCTCCAAGTATCACATCACAATGACTTAGATGCCCATTCCCTGAACGTTACAGTCTCTAGCGAGGGAGGGCGTATATATCTCCTCATAGGGGGGAGGCGAGAAACGGACCGAGTCCTCTTCTTCCATCTGCATCCCTTCTGGCTGGTTAGCATCAGAGCTGGGCCTGAAACAGCACAAAACACAATTCTGCAGAGCTCCGAAGCAACCACCCTGGGTGGCAGGTTACAACGACATGTACAGTCCCCGTCACCTGCCTGGAGGTCCAAACACAGCCATAGATACTAACTGTGATGCTGAATGGGAGAAGAGCGATCCCAGGACCCAGCATACCTGTCGTTTCTAACACCCACGAAAGGAGGGTAGCCCTCGTTCTCCACGAATGCAGCGTTGTCTTGAGGGTAGATAGTATAGTACTGAGGGGGGCTTGGGGTGGCCGCCACTGCTCCGCTGGAAGGTACGAGGCCGAGACCGCAAGGGTTCATCATGGGCTGCAGGTAGGCGGCATTCATCCCCAGAGGCTCCTGAGCACCATATGGAGGAGGAATGTACTGTACCACGGTGGCCCCGTGGAAGGTGATGGGCTGGTTGATGCCGGTGAACACGAAGGACTGTCCTCCCGAAGTCTGGTCCGAGTCCAGGCCCCTCTCCTCGCCTTCGGTGCACCCCTGGCAGGAAAGCATTTTGAACTTGCACACAGCGATCAGGATGAACGTCACTCCGACTGAGAGGAGGATGGGCCCGAGGAGCTGGGTCCATTCAAAGTGGGAGACGCCCTGGTACTTGATCCAGCCCATGACAGTGAACGTGATCCCCACCAGTCCTAGAAAGATCCCCGAGAAAAGCAAAGTGGCCCCCGCCTTGTCGTCGTCGGACACCTGGATGTCGGCCGTACTGGGGGTGTAAGGAGTGACAGAAAACACGTTGAGCGGGAAGTCCTCGGGGCGATTGTTGCTGTGCTCCATAGCCCCTCTCACGACGATCCAGCAGGAGAGGAGGCAGAGACTGTGAGAGCGGGGAGCGCAGCGGCTCAGTTAGAGAAGGACCGACCTTTGGGTCTCCGTGGTTAACAGAGTATAACATACACAGGCTGAACTTTGTTTAGAAGAATAAAGGTCCAAGAAGTGAAGCCCGAAGTTTTGTTGTGGGTTTCCAGAAAGCGGAGGTTTCTGTTTTATAAAGGAATGGCAAGCTGTCTTTCTACTTTACATTCGTTCACCCAGTTATCTACTCATTAATAATAATAATAATAATAATAATAATAATAATAATCACTCCTTAAGCCACTGTTGTGTCAGAGATGCTGCTCTACAGTCACATGTGGCACTGCCCTATGCTTCTGTTTCTGTCCCTCCAAAGCCAGGTTTGTGCCAAAGGCAGCAACACCCTCAAGCTGGAGGGCGTCCTTGGTGTATCATCGGCCACCTGAACTTTTTTTTTTGGTTTTGGTTTTTGATTTTTTTCTTTTTTCTTTCTTTCTTTTCTTTTTTCTTTCTTTCTTTCTTTCTTTCTTTCTTTCTTTCTTTCTTTCTTTCTTTCTTTCTTTCTTTCTTTCTTTCTTTTTTTTGAGACAGGATTTCTCTGTGTAGTTTTGGTGCCTTTCCTGGATCTCACTCTGTAGACCAGGCTGACCTCGAACTCACAGAGATCTGCCTGCCTCTGCCTCTCCAGTGCTGACATTAAAGTGCTATGCTGACTCTGCCTGGTTTTTGGCTAGGTCCGCTCAGCAGAAAGAGGTCCATACACAGTATTTCTAGTCTTGCCCATGTAAGGAGTCTCCACTTCTGAAGATTCTCTTAGGCTATTTTCTAACAGGAAATCCCAGGCTGAGTCGTTTATACAGAAAAGACAGTTATTTTTCACAGCCCCACCTTTCTGGGGCCAATGTCAACACGCTGGCGTCTACGGAAAGTCTTCTTTCTGTCCCCTCCTCCACCTGATGAGAACAGAACAGTACATCAGCCTGTGTCTCTCATCCTCTCAGAAAGCCACTAATGCCATCAGGGGGCCCCCCACTCTGACTACCTCCTCTATCCCTGATTATGTCCCAAAGGCTTGACCCCCAAATACCATCAATACACGAGTTCAAGAGCTGAGTTACATACAAGCCTTGGAATCACACTCAAACCACAACAATACTTGGTCCCCCATGCCAGCTCTCAACAAGGCTCTCAGACCCTGTTATGTCCCGTCCTGGGTTCACATCTCTCACTCTTGGCATCTGGGGATCACTCTAGCCGTGGGAGAGGAAAGACGGCTCAGGAGCCCTTTCTGTGTGCCGCAGGGCTGGCAGAGGTTTTGTGTGAGCATGAGACATGGTGAGATGTTGCCTGGACCCAGGCTTCAGGCAGGCCCTGTGTTCTGGTGGCTGCACAGTTCCTGGTCTCCAAGGTGAGACCAACAGCTGGCTTTTTGAAGCTGCCCTGTTTTGCAACCAAACCCAAGCTGATGTTGTAAAGAAGACAGCCTGATCTTCAGTGACATTATCTGTCTTTTTTTTTTTTTTTTTTTTTTTTTTTTTTTACTGACTTATAAAGTTTCCAAAGAGACCCGTGGACTTCTTCCTCCCCTGAACGGTAACTCTGGTCCTGTTCTTTTTTCCTAGACAGACTTTGTCCAAGCAGCTGCCTCTCTCCAGTGGTTAAATATTACATCAGCTCTCCCTTCGCGGAAGCGAGAGAGCTGTCCTTTTGTCCAGAGCAGTCTTCCTAAACTTCTTCTGATGATAAAAGTCACGCAGGCCACTATTTTCTTTTTCCATAGGTTCTGGGCATGGAGGCCAGGCTGCCACACAACGTCAGGTAAGGGCTTTGCTGCTGAGCCACGTCCCCAGCTCTTACACCAACACACCCAAAACATCCAAGGGAGAAGGTCACCAAGTGCCTACAATAGTTAATCTTCACCCTCAGCTTAACCAGACTTAGAAGTCACCATGGAGACACACCTCTGGGTGTGTCCAGAAAGATTTAACTAAGGAGGGGAAATCCACCCAGAATGTGGGTGGCACCGTCTCAGGAGCTTAACAAGAGAAAGAAAAAGGGCTGGAGGGATGTCTCAGCAGTTAAGGCAAGGGTTGCTCTTGCAGAGGACCGAAGTATGGTTCCCTGTACCTACAAGGTGATGCACAACTCTCTGTAACTTCCTTTTTAGGGGCAGCAGGCGTACATGTTATACACATACATCACGCAAGCAAAACACTCATATGCTTAAAAAATAGCAATAAAACAAATCTTTTTTATTAAGAAATTTTCTATTCATTTTACATATCAACCACGGATTCCCCTGTCCTCCCTTCTCCCACCCCAGCCTCCCCCCCCCCAAATCACCCCCATTCCCACCTCTTCCAAGGCAAGGTCTCCCCTGGGGAGTCAGCAGAGCCTGGTAGATTCAGTTGAGGCAGGTCCAAGCCCCTCTGCCCTGCACCAAGGCTGAGCAAAGTGTCTCAGCATAGGCCCTGGGTTCCAAAAAGCCAGCTCATGCACTAAGAACTGGACCTGGTCTCACTGCCTGGGGGCTCCCTAAACAGTTCAAGCTAATCAACTGTCTCACTTATCCAGAGGGCCTGATCCAGTTCCATGGGGGCTCCTCAGCTACTGGTTCACAGTTCATGTGTTTCCACTAGTTTGGCTATTTGTCCCTGTGCTTTTTCCAATTATGGTCTCAGTATCTCTTGCTCATATAATCCCTTCTCTCTCGTCAATTGAACTCCTGGAGCTCTGCCTGGGACTTGGCCGTAGATCTCTGCATCTGCTTCCATCAGTCACTCGATGAGGGTTCTACCATGACAGTCAGGGTGTTCAGCCATCCAGTCACCAGAGTAGGTCAGCTCAGGCACCCTCTCAACCATTGCCAGTAGTCTATAATGGAGTCATCTTTGTGGATTCCTGGGGACCTCTCTAGCATTCTGCTCCTTTCTATTCTCATGGTGTCTTCATTTATCATGGTATCTCTTTCCTTGTTCTCCCACTCTGTTCCTGATCCAGCTAGGACCTCCTGCTCCTCTAAGCTCTCTTTCCCCAGACCCTTGCCCTCCATTACCTCCCACCCACCCCCATTTTGCTCATGTAGATCTCATCCATTTCTCTGTCGCTGGGTGATCCCTGTGTCTTTCCTAGGGTCCTCTTTACTAGCTAGCCTCCCTGGAGCTGTGAGTTGCAGTCTGGTTATCCTTTGCTTTACATCTAGTATCCACTTATGAATGAGTACATACCATGTTTGTCTTTCTGAGTCTGGGTTACCTCACTCAGGATGATATTTTCTAGTTCTATCCATTTGCCTGCAAACCTCATGATGTCATTGTTTTTCTCTGCTGAGTAGTACTCCATTATGTATATGTACCACATTTTCTTTATCCATTCTTCAGTTGAAGGGCATCTAGGTTGTTTCCAGGTTCTGGCTATTACAAATAATGCTGCTGTGAACATAATTGAGCATGTGTCTTTGTGGTATGACTGAGCATTCCTTGGGTATATGCCCAAGAGTTGTATAGCTGGGTCTTGAGGGAGATTGATTCCCAATTTTCTGAGAAACCGCCATACTTATTTTCAAAGTGGCTGTACAAGTTTGCATTCCCACCAACAGTGTAGGAGTGTTCCCCTTGCTCCACATCCTCTACAACATAAGCTGTCTTCAATGTTTTTTATCTTAGCCATTCCATTCTGACAGTTATAAGATGATATCTCAGAGTCATTTTGATCTGCTTTTCCCTGATATTGAGCAATTTCTTAAATGTCTTTCAGCCATTTGAGATTTTTCTGTTGAGAATTCTCTGTTTAGCTCTGTAGCCCATTTTTTAAATTGGATTGTTCAGTATTTTGATGTTTAGTTTCTTGAGTTCTTTATCTACTTTGGAGATCAGTCCTCTATCAGATGTGGGGTTGGTGAAGATCTTTTCCCATTCTGTGGGCTGTCGTTTATCTTATTGACCATGTCCTTTGCCCTGCAAAAATTTCTCAGTTTCAAGAGGTCCCATTTATTAATTGTTGCTCTCAGTGTCTGTGCTACTGGTGTTATATTTAGGAAGTGATCTCCAGTGCCAATGCGTTAAAGACTGCTTCCTACTTTCTCTTCTATCAGGTTGAGAGTAACTGGATTTATGTAGGGGTCTTTGATCCACTTGGACTTAAGTTTTGTGCATAGTGACAGATATGAATCTATTTGCGATCTTCTACATGTTGACATCCAGTTATGCCAGAACCATTTGTTGAAGATGCTTTCTTTTTTCTATGGTGCAGTTTTGGCTTTTTGTTTGTTTGTTTGTTTGTTTTAAGAAGAAAGTGAACCGAACACCAATATTCGTCTCTCTGCTCTCTGACTGTGAATGCAATATGACTGGATGGCTCACAGTCCTCTCACGACACCTGTCCCTGCGTTGATGACTGTACCCTCCAACTGAAAGCCAAACAACAGCAAAACAAAACCCTTCCTCCCTTTAAGTTGCTCCCATCGGGTGTTTGTTATGAGAGAAATAACTAATACAGTGTCTCATGGGCATCAGAATTGGGAATCTTAGAAAAATGGAAGCCAAATGCTTCGCAAGGCCCGGAGACTTGTTTCTCCCCATCCAAATGCCTCTCTCTGCTGGAAGACATGACCTGGACCCTCTTGTGTCACTGTCAAGCACATGGGGAAGCAGTATGGTGGCCTCAGAGTTTCTCAAGGGGCCTCCAAACAGCTAAGGTCGGGCCATCACGCTGTGGGAGGGAAAGTCTTCCCCGCGTCCACAAACATGGAGAGATGCAGCTTCCTAACACTAACCACCTTCTCTCTTTGGTCAAAACATCTCTGCTTGGCCAGCCTGACATGCTTTCCAGGCCCGTAAGTCTTGAGTCGACACAGTCTCTGACACTGAGAAACACCCAGGCTCTGAAGCTGTTCTTCTAAAGTGTTTATGTTTGCCCCTTGTCTTCGGTTATAACAGACATCCTAGATTTACAGAGTGCTGTCATTAGTTACTCATCTCAATGCTGCCCAAATCCCCAGCAAAAATAAACCAGAAGGGAGGGGTTTTCTTTGGCTCACATTTTGAAGATACAGTCCATCATGGGGCAAGTAGCTTTCCTCTATGACTCCTCAGCACCTCACATCTGGACGAAGCAGAAAGCAGAGATGCAGGTCCTCAGATGGAGCGCTCCCTCACTCCCCCCACCCCACCTCTTTATCCTTGTTTAAAGGAATAGGGAGATGGCTAAGTGGGTAAGACCAGCCATGATAGTGTACGTCTGTAACCCCAGCGTTCCTACAGGAAGGCTGAAGACAGAGTCACTAGGAGGTTGTAGACCCAGGTAGCCTGGCATACAAAGAAGCAAACAAGAGAACCTGTCTCGAAAAAAGCAGAGGGTAAAGACCAACATTAAGGTTGTCCTCTGATCTCCACACATGTTCAGTACCACACATGTGCCCACATCCACACACCCAAACACGTAACACACATCAGAAATATATAAACATGTACGAACACATCTCACCCCCCTCCTCTGTCTAGTCCCCAACTAGAGCTCTTTTGAAAGGGTCTGGAAACTCTGGAAATTGGAGCCTAACTGAAGAAGGCAGGCCATTGGGAGCATGTTCTTGGAGTGCGGCATTCTGGCCTCTTCCTGTCTCTCCCGGCTTCTTGTTTAGCCAAGCAGAGAACAGCTCCAACCTGCCACCCACTGCCACCACCATGATGTCCTGTCCAAGTGCAGGACACCAAGCAACCATGGACTGGGCCCTCTGAAACCAGGAGCCAAAAGAAGTCTGTTGCTCCAGAAGTTTCTCTCCTGTGTTTGATCATAGGAACACAAAAATACCAACATACCACTAATGCTGGGATTTTTATATCATTTGTCTCAAGTGACTGACAGCCTTGGTGGCCAAGTCAGTCTCCTTTCAATTTCCAAACCTCATTTCTATTGTATAGATATAATATGATATATAATTACATATAAATCATGCATAATTTTAATAGAACTTTCCCTTACAATTACTATTTGAGAGTATTAAGCATTAAAACCTGAAAATCATTCTTTTAGCTAAACCTGTTTCATGGGCATCCATTGTAGTTAAGGAGAGTAATTCTACTCACTTTATCCACAATTCGACCCTGTGTCTGGAGGGATAGTGCTTCAACACAGAGACAGTAATTCATCACGGGTGTGCAAAGGCTGCCTATGTTTCCCAAGTCACTCGCTTCTATTTCGTATAGGTGGAAAGCACCTACATCTGATACACTGTTTCCTTTGAATGAAATCCACTGCTCCTGGACTCCCTTAAATAGGAAAAGCCACGTCTGTACGGTGCTGTGCACGTGGGGGAGGAAGGAGGAGAAGACGGCAAGTTTGAGGCCAGACCAGGCTGCACAGTGAGATCTATTTCAAAAGGCCACAGGAAGACCAAAAAGGAAGTAAGGGGGGAGACGAGAGGGAGGAATGAGAGAAGAGGAGAAGAGGAGAAGAGGAAAAAGTAAAACACAGAGGGAAACTTTGGGGTGCTGTTCTCCATGAATATGGTGACTACTGAAGACGTCTAAGAACCCCATCGCAGTGAAAATGTCTGCATCCATTATTGTCTGACCAAGCACACACACACACACACACACACACACACACACACACACACACACACACACACACGCACACACACACCATCTTCACAGAAAACATGTGTGGAAACTGCCTTCTTAAGGGGGCGTGGTCCCCCTCTGTCTTCAGTTGCAATGACAAATGAAAACCAGTGAACTAAAAAGGAATACTTAAGAAGTTGATGGAGGTCACTTAGCAAATTAGTCCTTTGGCAAGATGACCTGGATCTGTTTTACATAAACTTAAAAAGGAAACCTGTAGAATGGCGACATTATTGATGTCTGTGCATTTCTGGAAACATTAAAAGTTTCCATGGTCTTTTGCAAATTTTCAAAAATGGCTGATGAAGCACATTAAAATGCACCTTTTGAGAAGCTGAGCAAGGTTGGCACATGCCCGTAATCTCAGCACTGATGAAGTAGAGGCAGAAGGGTCAGTAGTTCAAAGTCATCCTTGGCTACATAAAGAGTTTGAGGCCAGCCTGGGCTGAATAAGACCCTCTCTCAAACAAACAAAAATGGTGATGAGAACTACCTTTTTATTTTGTCTGCCTTTAACCTAAATCTTTCTTCAGACACATGTAGAGAACAGAGGCTCTTCCTGCAGAAGCAGTTCGAGATGGTGGCTTTGTTTTGTTTATTTGTTTGTTTGGTTGGTTGGTTTTAAGAGACAGGGTTTCTCTGTGTAACAGCCCTGGCAGTCTTGGAACTCACTCTGTAGAGCAGGTTGGCCTCGAACTCACAGAGATCCACCTGCCTCTGCCTCCGGAGGGCTGGGATTCAAGGCATGCACCACCACACCTGCCAGATGGTGTTTTATTTGTTGGGTTGACCATGGTTTACCATTAGGATAGACCTACCTTCTGCTTTTTCACATCAATAGATCACATTAACTTTATGATTCTTCAACTTTCTTTTTTCTTCATGTCATCCTTCTCAAATTCATACAATTTAACTCAATATTTTGATAAGAATAAATGATGCAATTACAGTTGGGAGTTTCTCAGATAAAAGCTAAGAAGATAACAACAGGCTACCAACGACTTAGCACCTTCATTTCACAGTAATAAAACACATAATTTGAATGAGAATTCAGGGTTATCAGTTATTTATAGAGTGATAATGGACTATTTTGGCAAGAGAGGGAAAACAGACACTTTTTAGTATGGTTGGGAGAATATAATGGAGCTAGGGATTGAACCTAAGGCTTCCTGTGTACTAGACAAGTGCTCTGACACAGAGCGTTATCCCAAGCCCTGTCACAGGGTGGGCATCTTACAATGACCATCACACAGGCACCACCAAACAGTGGCCATTACACCATGGCCATCACACAGTGGCCACCACACTGTGGCCATCACATAGTGGCCATCACACAGTGAAGATCACACAATGGCCATCACATAGTGACTATCACATGGTGGCCATCACACAGTGGTCATCAGACATTGGCCATCACACAGTTGCCATCATACTGGGACTATCAAAAAGTGGCCACCACCCAGTGGTCATCACATAGTGGCCACCACAATGTGGCCATTACACAGTGACCTCGAATAGTGGCCATCACTCAGTAGCCATCACTCAGTGGCCATCACTCAGTGGCCACCACTCAGTGGCCATCACTCAGTGGCCATCACATATTGGCCATTGTCATCACACAGCTGCTGTCACACACTGACCACTCAGTGGCCAGTATATTGTGGGCATCACACAGTACCTATATCACAATGACCATCATTTGGTGGCCAACAAACAGTGGCCATCACACTGTGACCATATACAGTGGACATCACTCAGTGGTCACACAGGGGAGAACACACAGTGACCATCACACAGTGGCCGTCTCACTGTGACCGCCACATGCTGGCCATCATACAGTGATGACCAAAGAGTAGCCATTACACTGTGACCATCACAGAGTGACCGTCACGTGGTTGCCATCTGGTAGTTTGAACATAAGTGACCCCCATAGGCTCATAGCGAGTGGCACTGTTAGGAGGGGTAGCTTTGTGGAGTAGGTGTGGGCTTGTCGGAGGAAGTATGTCACTGTGGTGGTGGTGGTGGTGTGGGAGGCTTTGAGGTCTCATATATGCTCAAGCTACACCCATTGTCTCAGTTCACTTCCTGTTGCCTGTGGATCGAGATGTAGGACTCTCAGCTCCTTCTCCAGCGCCGTGTCTGCCTGCATGCCACCATGTCCTGTCATGATGATAAGGGACTAAACCTGTGAACTGTAAGCCACCCCAATTAAATGTTTTCCTTTGTAAGAGTTGCCGTGGCCATGATGTCTCTTCACAGCAACACAAACCTTAACTAAGACACCATCATACAGTGACCATCACACAGAGACCATCAAACGGTGGCCGTTATACTATGATCATCATACACTGACCATCACATGTTGGCCATCATGCAGTGTAAATCATTCACTGGCCATCAAACAGTTACCATCAACAGTGGCCATCACACAATGGCCTCATTCTGTGGTAATCATATGGTGACCATCACACAGTGACCATCACATGGTGGTCATCATACAGTGGATGTCACCCAGTGACCATCACACCATGGCAATCACAGAATGAATATCTCAGGGTGGCCATCATCTACTGACCATCAAACCATGACCACCAAACAGTGGCCATTGCACTGTGGCCATCACACAGACATCATCATGCTGTGGCCTTCATTTAGTGGCCATAACATTCTGACCTTCACACAGTGGCAATCACACAATTTGGAGTTTTTGTTGTTGGATTTTTTAAAACCATAATTTAATGTATATATAAATATACTTTTATATATAACATGTATTCTTTTCTAAACTTTATTTTTATGTGTATGGGTACTTTGCACCACTTACATGCTTGGTGACTGAGGAAGCCAGAAGAGGGCATGGGATCCCCTGGAGTTACTGTAACCTGCAGTCTGGGTGCTGGCAGCCAAACCCGAATCTTCTGGAAAAGCAGGGATGCTTTTCACAGTGAGCCATCTCTCCAGCCCTTATAACATGTATTCTTTAGACAGCTTCATAGGAATATTTTATCGTAACAAAGAATAAATTATTGTAGTCACTAAGTATGGGTTGGAGAGAGGAATCCTAAAAGCCTGATAGCTTCGTGCTAAAAGACTACACTTCCCAGCTTCCCTTGTGGATTGTGGAAGTCATTCCCACCCCTATGAGAGGCCACATCCCATCTTCTGTAGGCGGTTTTTGACCATCCTCACACGTGGATGACAAAAGTGGCTCCTCATTGTGAATAAGCCGTGTCAGGCCCAAGGTCAAACCACATCTCTGTCTCCCCCAGCCGTCTGTCTCTCCACAGCCGCCTCTTCGTCATCTAGCGTGTGTTTCCGGAGACCTGGGAATATCCATGTGGTCTCTTTGGCAGTTGGCTTTGTATCTGTAGAGTCATCAAGTGAGTCTATAGAGTGATGTCCTAAGCCCTCAGATTCTTCGGGAGGAGATGATACAGATAAAAGAGATTCTCTCCAGCCTGCTCTCACCTGTGGAGCTTTGGGAATATCATCCCGTCTCTATCCAGATAGAAATCTGCAGGGCTAATCGGTATGCTCTCCCCTTAAAGCCAACGAAGAGTATAGGGCTTTGGCACATCGTTGTTCTCCAGGAGCTGGGGGATGCTGATGTATGTTTTCCAAGAAATTCCAAAAGCCAGTATTTGTTAAAGCTCATTTAATTGGCTTGTTTTTACAAATTATGCCTCTAAACAACCAATCTATTTTTAAATTTAACAATGTTAAGAAATATGCTAACTGCTGTCAGTCTGTGGTGACCTAGAGATCTGTCCACGGACAGGAGTAAAGAGTCGGCTTTAGCCTTTGTTAATTCAGTCTGTTACTTGCAGATTATTTTTTTACAGATTTGACATAACTGGATGCTTTCATCTTTCATCTGTTGGCTGAGTGCAGAGAATGGAAATGTTATTGAGAAATTTTTAAAGGTTCTGTTAACAGGGTTAATTTTTAAAAGCTTTGTAAAATAAATCATTTACTTCTGACAAGACAGTCCTGTCTTTGGGAATATATTTTTTAAGTTGGAAATTGAAAAGCATTTCTTTTGGGGGGAATACAACTTAGAATTAAATTGTCTCTTTACATAGCCTGACAATGTAAAATACATTTACTGTAACAATTTGGTGTTAACAAAAATACGTATTGTCATGTTTTCAAACACTAGACATGGTCATTTAAGGTAATAGTACCAATATACAAACTCCATCATACTTGGAAACAAGGACTATCACTTAGACGATTCCTGTTCAGATTCATTCCTTGGATGCTGACTTTAACTGACTTCTTTTACAAAGCTTACAGGTGCTTGTTCCTCATACAGGAGTCTGATGTAAGTGACCTCATCCTTCTACAGAACTCTAGTCAGGGTCCAGCCTGTTGTACAGCTCCCCTCAAACTTACAGAGAGCCACCTGCCTTTGCCTCCCAAGTGATGGGACCAATGTCCTGTCCAGCTGTAACTTTGTCTTTTAATGTTCCCCACAAAGTTGTAGTTATTGCCTCCTGACTTATGTTCTGGATCTTAGCTGACTGTGAAGTTTTATCATAGATCCTCATCTGAGGCATTCTAACTGCTGATCACCACATCACCTTTCTGTCGATCTTTAAAGTGCTTGGAGAGATCAACACCCCAAACCCCTAAAAGCAATTCAAGTGACCTCTGAAAGGAGGCTATTGGTTCAGGGACCATCTACCTCATCGCTCTTCTGGCCACTCTGGACATTGTTCCTGGCACTCAGAACCAAAACAGCTGGATTGAAGCCTTATTTGCATATATTCACCAGCTCTGATCAGCTTATCCTGCAGGACCAGCTCGATTCCTTGACTGCTGCAGTACGCCACAGTTAAAAAGGACTAGCTCTGACTGCTGCTGAGGACGGCATCTGTGCCCTCCTCTGAGAATGATACTGCTTCTGTGGCAGCAAATCCTAACCGGTTTGAGATGGGGCCTAAAGATACAAGGACAAGACAAAAACTCTTTCCGGTTCCCTTCCACTCCGGCTCCTCCCCTTGATGACTCTTTCCCCCCTGTTATACCTATGTTTTCACCCCGTCTTTTAAATATTTGACTTACTGAACTTCACTCGGTACCCAAACAAAATCTTCCACGAGAGGTCTCCTAATAGTTCCCACCACCAACAGCTGTTCCTGATACACAGGCACACAGACCTTTCAGACGTCGTGAAGAAACTAGCTCAGGGGGACCTTCATCTCTCTCACCCCAGGCAGACACAACTCTTTACATTTGCCTCTGCTTTCTCCTCTTCCCTTCCACTGATGCTCCGCGGCTCCCTTCTACTTCGGCTAGCTCGTTTTGGTGCAATAGGACCAGTCAGGGGCGCCCTGACTCAACTCTCTGCTCATTGCTCCTCACCCGCCCACCCTGTGTCTCCATCCTCTGCTCCTTCCCCTCCCTCAGCCTTCCCAGGATATCTCTCAGTCCTGCTCTGTAACCAAATCATCCGCTTACAGCCCTCTAATAATTATTTCTCAGGTATCTTCAGGAATAGCAGACAGCAATCGCCTGATGCAGCACAGCAGATCAAGTTAGGACTCCACGCCTCCTCCCACAAGACCAGAGGACCCCCTCTTCAATGGACTCAGAACTAGCCCCTCCAACAAAGACCCTCCTCAGCAGAAAACAGGTATAATACCCCTGCCCTGCATATTTATTATTTCATATCCTCTCAGAATTAGGAATGATAGTTTCCTGCTAAAAGACTACACTTCCCAGCTTCCCTTTCGGAATACGGAAATCGTTTCTGCCCCTTTAAGGGGCCCCATCCCATCTTCTTCTGTAGGCATTTTGGCCATCCACACACATGGGTCACAAAAATGCCCTCATGCTGTGAATAAACATGGCCTGGCCTAAGGTCAAACCAAGCCTTCTGTCTCTACAGCTGCCTTTTAATAATCCAGCAATGCCCATCAACCCGGTGGACAGGTCGAGTTATAGTGATAATAGGGTACTGTATTAGGATTCTTTAATAATATATATATAACTTGTAAGAGTATATTTATTAATATTAGATTGCCTTACACAGTCAAATGCTGAGTGGTCTCACAACAGTAATCTGTAGATGGGAAAGCCAAAGAAACTGACTCATTTCAGGAAGTTGGAAGCTCAAGGGTGACCAGTGTCACAATTCCAGTCCAAGGTTGAAGGCCTGAAGGTCCCCAGGAGAAACCCTGGTCTAAGTGAAATGAATGATAAACGGTGCTGGTGGTGGTGCTGGTTACAGGTGGAAACGTCTCAGTCAGGACAGAACCCAGGTGCTTAGTAGCAGAGAGCTTTATTAGGAGGAGGGACAAGAGGACCAGGCCTGGGGAGGAAAGAGAGAGAAAGACGGTGGGGTGGAGGGAGAGGAGCAGAGCAGAGCAAAGAAAGAGAGGGTGGGGTCTGCGACCAGCTTTCCAGGGCTCCCTGTAAGGAGCTACACCATGCACGCGCTGATTGCGTGACCACGCCGCCACAGGTAGTCGCCAGTGCACATTGATGACGTAAGACGCAAGACCTTTTGCGTAACTCCTGGGCTGTGCATGTGTGGTCACGCAGCTGGAGTAAGGGCAGAATTCTAACACTAAGTCCGTTCTCAAAGGCTGAAGTGCCTGAAATCTTGTCCGTGGGCAACAGCAGCAGTAAAAATGTACCTACTCAAAATGGGAAGTGGGTGTGCAGACTTCCCTTTCTTTTTCTTTCTTGTTCTGTCAGACACACACACACACACACACACACACACACACACACACACACACACACCACATGCACCCCTGTTGACTGGGTGGTGCCACCCCATGTCTTCCCACTCCATTCACGGACCCATACAACAATCTGCTCTGGAAACACTCACGGACAATGCCCAGAGAATGCTTTACCCATCCTTAAGCGTACCTCAACCCAGCAAAGTTGACAGCCCAAACTAGCCATCACGGGATCTGCTATTGAAAAATCAATCCGTTCTGTATAAACAGGCCCGGCATAATCTCCAGAGGGAGCAGAATCAAGTGAACCTACGGTGCTGTCGTTTGTGAGGCGGGCACTGGGATACACAACTGGGAACGAGACCCAGGAAGAGCTTCCCGTTGTACAGTATCTTAGAGCAAGCTGCCCCGCTTTGCAAATCCCAGGAAAAACATGTCCATTTCATTCTGTTGCTCAGTGACTAAGCCAACCCTGACTGGAGGGAATGGAAGGTGATTCTTCTTTGCTATGAGAGGAATGCGAAGGTCACATTGCCGACAGACCTGTTGGACAAGGGATTAATACGGCTGTCCTTTTTGCAAAATGCCTTCCACTGAGGATTTCTTCTCGGACGTCTGGTCACGTGAACATCCGAGAACACACCAAGATTCAGACTGGCCATGTCTATACTCATTTGTACACTGGCTGTTACTAATCTCCTCTTCCTTTGCTGGCTCAAGTTCCCAACGTGTCCCTAGGAGTGACCAGCCCACTCATCAACAGTGCCACACTCTGGAGATTTCTGCATTTCCTGTTTATTTTCACTGCTTTTCAAACTTACACATCGGACTTCCTGTTTGTCAGCACCTGGGTAAAAAGTGCAACGTTGAGATGCTGGGTCAATGAGATAAATAAGGAATGGCATTAGAATAAAAAAGAGGATTTTTCAGCAGCTATCAGAGACTTGTGGGAGTGAAACTGTGTGTGTGTGTGTGTGTGTGTGTGTGTGTGTGTGTGTGTGTGTGTGTGTGTGATTGAATGCTTTTAAAATGAGGTTAGCCGGGTGTGGTGGCACACACCTTTAATCCCAAAACTCAGGAGGCAGATGCAGGTGGAAATCTATGTGTTTAAGGCTAGCCTGGTCTACACAGTGGATTAGAGGCTAGCCAAGGTTACATAGCGGTACAATAACAACAACAAAGAGTTTAGTAATGTTACAAATTTGTGTTTCTAAAATTTAGATGCTCAGGGCTTGATTTGTGGGGTTTTCTCAGCAGCATGGGCCATATTCACTCTGGTTTGAGTACCAATGAAGAACTACCAAGCTTTCTGATAATTTTTATTTAGTGAAAATAATTTTTTCCATACAGTATATTCTGATCACACCCCTGTCTCCTCCCAGATCTTCCCCAACTCCCCATTCATCCAACCCCATGACTTCTTTTTCTCCCTATTTAGAAAGCAAACAAGTCAATAAAAAAGTAAACCAGAATAAAACAAAACAGACAGAGAAAAGAAAACATAACAAATAAAAAAGGAAAACCACAAGAAACACATTCACACAAAGATACACACACATACACACAACCCACAAAAACACAAAATTGAAAACCACAATATACAAGCAAAAGACAAGGAAGGTAAAAAAAAAAAAAATGCCCAAACAAAACATTATGAGACAAAACATTTCCAGAAATATTGTTGAATTCCTTTTATGTTGGCCATCTACTGCTGGGCTTGGAGCCTGTCCTTAAGTGTGATTTATAGAACCTGTAAGACTCCAGTGGAGAAAACTGATTTTTCCTTTGTGAGCAGTTGTCAACTGGAGATCACTTCCGGGTCAAAGATGGGGGCTCATGTCCATGTCCCACCTCAGTGTTGGAACCCCATACGGCTTGGACCTGTGCACGCTGCCATGGTCTCGGTGGGTTCATCTACACGGCAGTCCTGTTGGTGATGGAAGGCACTGATCCTTTGGTGTCTTCCATCCCCACTGACTCTTACAATCCTTCTGCCTCCCCTTCTGCATAGTTTCCTGAACCCTAAAAAAAAAAAAACCTATTTTTTAAATGTCCAATATTTAAGTCACTTATTGCTCAGTAAAATAAAATAAAATCATGAGCTTTGAGGACATGAAAAAACAGAAATGCCCAAAATTACAAAGAACCTTTCCCTAACATAAAATGGCTCTATGCAGCTTCCTCTCTCTGAAGCACGTGATATGGAGAGGGGAGACAGAAAAGCAGCAGAGGTAGACACTGCTCTGTGTGGTGGAACCACATCCCTGGCCACTGCTCTGTGTGGTAGAACCACATCCATGGCCACTGCTCTGTGTGGTGGAACAGCATCCATGGCCACTGCTTTGTGTGGTGGAACCACATCCCTGGCCACTGCTCTGTGTGGTAGAACCACATCCATGGCCACTGCTCTGTGTGGTGGAACAGCATCCATGGCCACTGCTCTGTGTGGTGGAACCACATCCCTGGCCACTGCTCTGTGTGGTGGAACCAGATCCATGGCCACTACTCTGTGTGGTGAAACCAGATCCGTGGCCACTACTCTGTGTGGTGAAACCAGATCCGTGGCCACTGCTCTGTGTGGTGGAACCAGATCCGTGGCCACCACTCTGTGTGGCAGAACCAAATCCATTGCCGCCATCCCTAGAAGTAGGAAATAACAACGTCAAAAGGGTGTAGATGGCCAGGCTAGGGTCTCAAACAAATTGACCTGTGGGCTCAGCCTTGCCCCCAGATTGGAGAGCTACATAGAGTTCAAGTTCAGAGCTCAGATGTCCAGGGACTAGACATGCTGATATCCCACCCAAGCCAGGCATCATGACATGCCTGGTCGGGAGGGCTAGGGCAGAGGCAGGCAGATGTCAGGAAGAGGGATGAGTGGAGTCAGAAAACCCTGCATGCTCAGCCCTGTGCTTTCAGGGGGCCCAGGATGAAGGCTTCAAAGAGTCTAAGCAAAGATGAAGCAACATGCACTACTAACCAGCATCTTCCAAGGACTTTCAACAAAAGGAAGAGTACATTAAAAAGTGCTCTGGAATACCGCACTGAATGCCTGGTACAAAGCATTTGGGGGGTGGGGGGATTTGAGGGGAGTCACAATAGCAGGAATTATGAAGAACCTGTTTTATTTAGTATCTCTGACTATGGCAGGAGACGATTAATATTATCCTCATGATAAAAAGACAGGCTAGTTGGCTCGTGGCTATCCCAGTGTTATTGAAAATGAAAACCATCCCACCACATTTAGACACCACTTTGTTTCAAGAATGGCGTGAATCATCCAGGTGGGGACATCTCTGTGTGAATCCTGCCTGTTTAGACTTTCCTCTGACTCAAGCTTCCCAGGATCCTGACAAGGGGCGGGACCTCAACGCTCTAGGTGATTAATCTCAAAAGCAGGAAGGGAGGCCTTTGACTTAAGAGCAGACGCAGGACAGTGATCTGTTTCCCTCACGTGTTTTTGAACCATTCTTCCATGAAGGAGATGTGCTTGTCCACAGGGCATCTGCCCGTGTTCGAGTAGGGTGGGCTGGTCAGGTGATTTCCAGCATGTTCTGACAATCGTTAGTCTTTCCCCCTTATTGACCTCCGAGACAGCTTTATAGAACTGGAATATAGATCCTAGCCACCCTGGATGGGCACAGCTTTGGGTCTGAGGCCCTTCTGGAAGAGATGGGTCTACAGTGAGCAGCAGCTCGCTTTGGTCCTCAAGGATTCCGTGGACAGCAGCTGTCCACGCTGCTGTCCACGGCAGGACAGTAGCACATGGAAGGACTCACTGCTATGCCATTAGCTCTCAGCTCTTGAGTCAGACCTGGCTGAATTTTCTAGAGGGTCAGGGAAGAATCTCTCTGAGCTTCTTCAGATTGTTGACAGAAGTCACTCCCCAACAGATGTTGGACTGGGACCCCTTTATAATTCTAGCAGCACCCAGGTTTCATCACACAACCCTGCAGCTGGAGACCAACACACACTTCCCTACCCTCCCTTTCAGCCTTATCCTTCTGCATCGAGCCATAGAAAGTTCTCTGGCTTCTATGTGATTAAATATCACACACACACACACACACACACACACACACACACACACACACACGGGCTAGGGGTAAGGGAGTGTCTTAGTTAGGGTTTCTATTGCTATGAAGAGGCACCATGACCATGGCAACAGGAAAACATTTACTTGGGGCTGGATTCCAGTTCAGAGTTATCATCATCACAGGAAGCTTGGCCACATGCAGGCAGACATGGTGCTAGAGAAGTATCTGAGAGTTCTCACATCTTGACTCACAGGTAGCAGGAAGTGTTCTGTCTCACTGAGTGTGGCGTGAGCATATAAGACCTCAAAGCCCGCCTCCACAGTGACACACTTCCCTCAACAAGGCCACACCTACTCCAACAAGGCCACACCTCCTAATAGTGTCACTTCCTTTGGAGGCCATTTTCTTTCAAACCACCACAAGAATTATTTTTCCCCCCTAGAGGAGGGCATTTTAAAAAAAATTCCAGCCACCACGTTTTGGCTCTGTTGCTGAGTTCCAATGAGTTACTGCAAAATAATAATAATAATAATAATAATAATAATAATAATAAATAATAATAATAATTCTATTAAAGGTGATGCCTCTAGGCAAACCTGCCAAGGCTTCATCAATACTACTAGACCATTTAAAGAAAAACACTGCAATAAGTCTCATGGGTCCTGTCCTGTCCAACTTACTCTCCTACAGTGGGTCTCTGCTATGGCTTAGGTACAATTTCAACGTGGCCCCCTAAAATGTGTGTGCCAGGCTTGTCCCTCAGGAGGCAACATTGAAAAGTGGTGGACTGCTGAAGAGGTGGGGCCTATAGGAAGTGTTTAAGTCATTGGCTGTAGTGGGTAGCCATTCCAGCTTGGATCTGGAAGTTCCAATCCCCATTGAGACTCTGGCAACTGTCACGCCTATGAGGCGGGGCGAGGGGAGGCGCCTGGAGACCCAAGAGCTGGATGGGCCAGCGCTCTCTCTGTGCGCTCTCTCTGTGCTGGGACACTGAACAGTGAAGGTGGACTGGGCAGAGCTCCGGAGAACACCGCTGGACTGCGTTACACCTACCTCAGACCCTGCGACCTACCTTTCACTTAATTTGTGAGTTACGCCATTAAATAAATATCCTTTTAACTACGTGGAGTGGCCAAAATAATTTCTCCAATATCTGGCGCCCAACATGGGGCACGAACCCAGGACCCTGAGATTAAGAGTCTCATGCTCTACCGCAGTCCAGCGGTGTTCTCCGGAGCTCTGCACAGTCTACCTTCACCATTCAACGTACCGGCACTGAGAGAGCGAACAGAGAGAGCGCTGACCCATCCAGCTCTCGGGTTTCCAGCACCTCCCCTCGCCCCGCCTCGTAGGTGTGACAGTTGCCAGAGTCTCAATGGGGGTTGGAACTTCCAGATCCAAGCTGGAATGGCTGCCCACTACAATTGGCGGCATCCCCTTCAGAAGAGACGAATAATGATTTCTTAGAGTAAATCAGTTCTCACAAAAGCAAGCCCCTGGGTCCAGATGGCTTCCTGTCTCTCTCCCCGATTCTCTGCTAAGGGCTCTTGGTCACTGTAGGGCTCTCTGCCACACAGCCCTCACAGGAGCCAAGAAGGTTCTGGCTGCCTCATCTTGGACTTCCAGGCTCCAATCCTCTGAGCCAAATAAACATTTTCTTTCTAAAAGAACCTAGCCTTGGGTATGTGGTTATAGCTTCCAAAGATGGGCTAAGACAATTTCTGAGGTAGGGACCCAGAACCAGGAGTGCCAGCATCATCAGGGAAAGAAGCAGAAATGCACATCTCCAGGCCTCTCTGAGACACTCTGAATTAGCCAGCAGGGCTTGGAGAGCTGTGCTTCACCCAAGACTGAGCTGACGGTGGATGGTGCTTTCCCAAGTTGAGAATGATGTCTAAAGTAGATCCTGGCTTTCATCCGTTACGTGTGAAAGTCTAAAGTATGGGGGGGGGGAGCCAGATAAACAACCTGGAAAATGACTTTAGACTCCGTGACTGTCGCAAGCGATTGTACTGTTTAAGTCAGGGAACACACATACAACAGCGTGTGTATGTGTGCACGTGTGTGTCCACTTACACACCCACTGCCGCCACACATGGGATGGTTACAAGCACAGGCTCTAGGACATCTACAGTGAAACCCCAGCTCCACCATCCTCGAGATGTGGGACTGTGTCCGCCGCTTAGGGTGTCTGAACCTCGGTTCCCTCATTCAGAGAGAACAGAACCTACCTCGTAAGGAACTGAGGTTCAAGTGTCGGCAGAGAGAACGCTTAGCACAGAAAATGAGTGACAGAATCTACGAGTACTGGGAAACCAGCTCAGGTCCTTTGCAAGAGCAGCAAGTGCTCTTAACCACGGAGCCATCTTTCGGCCCCGTGATTGTTGCTTTGACTGACTGTATCTTTAAAAAATAAAAAATAGAATTACTTATGGCCTAGAATAGAGCAAAGGTGTGCTTCTGTCGTGTTTGAATGAGGAAGCACACCACTTGAGGGGCACCAACAGTCCCCTTCCCCCCCTTGACCTCACAGACCGGGAGAGACCTGGCCAACAATTGCTGTTAGGCCTGGATGGATCCAGAAGCCTGGAGGAGAGGAGAAAGGCCTTCCTGAGAAGGGCCATCTCTCCCAAAGGGAGCTGGACTCTCCTCCCAGGCTAGTCCTGTGGTACTGATGTGGGAGGCAAGGCTCAGGCCACCCAGTGTGAACTGCTGCTGCCTGAAATGGAATCCACTCTCCTGGCTGTTGGCATTGACAGAGGAGGGCCTGAGTCCCACAGCTGCTCTCCACCCGCACCGGTTCCCAGGCTCCACATGGTTCCGTAAGCCTCAATGCCACCAAGACGCTGCTCAGCTAACAACCGCAGGAACTCTTGGGGTGGATGCCGGCTGCTCTTCTTGGCTGCTCTGAGGCACATATCCTGGCTGCCCTGGGGAGAGCGGCAAGGCCTTGCAGACATGTGCATGATTTGAGGTCAGTCTCCGGCTGGGTCTTAAACAGCTGCCAGACTTTTCTGTGCTTGATGAAATATGAGGGCAAGCCAAGGAATTCTTCTTCCTTGGAGAATATTACCAGCTTCAAGCAAGTGAAGTCCCCCTGGAAAGGATCGAGCACACACAAGACTGTGACTCTCGGAGTTTTGGAAACCTTCCTAGTCCAGAGGCAAAGGCCCAAGGACGCACTCACATCTGCCCCTGCGCTCTGCAACCCAATACTCTGTTCCCTGTAGTGCCTGACATATAAATCCATTTGGTTCTTTTTAGGCAGACCAGAGTTGGACAACTATAAGGGCAGTGCCCTTCTGTCCCTTTGGGAGTTCCAGAAAGCCCACTAATAATTAAATTCAGATCAACAAGAACCCTGAATATCCAAGAGCGCTGCAATACTAAACAGTGCTCTTCAAATGCCACTGTAGAGGAAGTCTTGAAGATCAACAGCAGCACTGTAGAGGTATTTTTTTATATATAAAATGAGTCAGGAATGAGGGAGAATGTACAGACAGGAGGGCAAAAATGTAACATAAGGTATGTAAATTAAATTGAATACACAAAATAGTGCTCATACTTTATAAAACTCTGTGTGTGTGCGTGTGCGTGTGGGTGTGGGTGTGTGTGTTGATAAAACATATTGCTGTGATTGCCTTTTGGGGAAAAAAGGGATGTTAGGAGTAGAGAAGGGAGGAAGGGAGTCAGGGAGGAAAAGAAGGAGAGAAGAAGCCCATGACGTTAATAGAAGACATGGCTTGGAGAGTCTAAGCATCCTGCTCTCTGGACCCAAAGTTCTAGGATGGAAGCAAGAATGGACAGCAAGGCCTTGTCCTAGTTTCTCATCCAGTGCTCCCAGGTGACTGGCCTGAGGTGTGTGTCCAGCACAAGGACCGTCCTTCCATCCGCAGGGGTGCTGAGGACTAGAGGGGATGCCAGGATGCTGGCCCAGCAGGCACGCGTCGGCCACCCTAGCGAAGAAGGCTGAGAGCCTGTGTGCCCAGGCCCAGAACTACAGAACCGGGAGTCAGCTCCGTGTTCAGAAACAAGAGCAGCAGACGGAAGCAGTTGGCTGCAGCCGAAGTGCCAGGGTGTGAAAAGAAGCCAGGATTGCTGGGGAGAGGCTGCGCTGGTCCTGCGAAAGCAGAAGCTGGTGTAGCCGTGGGTAACGGGCCCTCGCTCCTGTAAACAACTGGTCACCCATGCTCCTGCAAACAACCCTAATTGAATCCATTGGTTAACACACACACACACACACACACACACACACACACACACACAATGCAAGTGCTGCTTGGGAAGAGGGAGGGGCCAGTTGATGGGCGGGAATAAGTGAGGGTAATGAGAAGGAATATGATTAAAACATTATATACATGTGTGAAGTATCATAACGAAAACCATTATTTATATTATATATGTAATTAATATGTGCTAATAAATTTTTTTTTAAATCCAAGGGCAGACACTTTAACGAGAGGACACTGATGACCACAAGCATACCTTCGTTCAGTGACGAGCAGTGTTCCTCCATGAATGAGCGTGCAGCTGACCAGGCTACGTCTCTCCAGTCTTTCTCCCTACCCCGAGGCCTCGGCTCTCCTCTGTGGCCAGCACATCACCTCTCACAATGTGCACATCCATAAAGATGCTGCCGTCGATTTTTCATTCTTTTGGCCCAAACAAGGCTGAGCAGTGTGATTATATTTTAGGAAAGGCTGACATTCGGTAGCGTCTTCCTTTCAAACCACCGTGGCCAATTTCAGATCCTCGCAGACACTTTCCAGATGCTCCCGTTCATTGCCACTGTCTGGCTGTCGTTGCCAAGGGAAAGGTCACAGCAGAAGGCGCTTCTCTTCTGGAATCAAGCGAGCTCTCCGATGCTTCTTATTTTCCAAGCTAAAAGGCAAGGAACAAAGTCCTGCTTCCTCGGGGATTTTAAACTGGAAGACCCGAGCATGACCTCAGAGCATCGCTCTGTAAGTCTTTGATGGTCATGTGAACTGACTGCCCTCTGGAAGCCATGCTGTGAGGAAGACCGTCATCTGTCCCTCATGGGGGTACCACAGAGAGGCACATATCTCTGGCACACCTGGGGACGACCCTGTTACACCATAGTAAAATGGTCAACTCTAGTCCATCCATTATGTGTGTGCATATTTTCAAGGTTTTGCTCTTGAGGAGAGTATTATCTTGTGACAGGCTCCAAATATTGTTAACAAAACCATTAAGTGTCAATTATGGCAGCCACCAATATGCTCCTGGCTCGTGGCTGAAGTAATGGCGGGTTGTGGTGATATATTGTGTACCCTAATAAAATGACTGAAGATCAAAGGATAGAACAAGCCACTAGATTAAACACAGAGGCCAGGCAGTGGTGGCACACACCTTTAATTCTAGCACTTGGTAGTCAGAGATCCATCTGGATCTCCATGAGTTCAAAGCCACCCTGGACTACATGAGATTGACTTAGTAGGAGAGAAGCAGAGCGAGGCAGTGGTGGCACAGAACTTTAATACCAGTACTTGGGAGTCACATGCCTTTAATCCCAGCACTTGAGATCTCACACCTTTAATCCCAGTATTTGGGAAGCACACACACCATTAACCCCAGCCCTAGGGTGGAAGTGATGGCTGGGCAGAGAAAGGTATGTAAGGCGTGAGGAGACAGGAACTGAAGCTTTTTCAGACTGAGGTGTCCTAGAGGTAAGACGTGGCAGTGGCTTGTTCCTTTGTCTCTGTGATCTTTCAGCATCTACCCCAATATCTGGCTCCAGGTTTGTTATTAAAAGATCATTTTAATACTTGTGTTACAATGGGTTCCTTCAGCCTTCAGTCCACACTGTCTGCTGACAGAAAAGCCGGGGTCCAGGGTATTAGGGCATCCTGTCATAACGGCTAGACTACAACCACCAGGGGTATGGTGCTCGTCCGCTTCCCATCGCCGTGACAACATACATAAGAAAAGGCACTTCCGGTGAAAGATTGAATCGTGTGTCACTGTTTTAGTCCACGGTGGCTTGCTCGCATTGCTTTTGGTCCTGAGGCAGCGAGGCAGAAGTCTGTGACTGCAGAGCGTGGAGGAGCTGACCTGCTCACATAGGTAGCTGAGAAGGAAAGAAAAAGAGGAACCAGGTACCTAACCTCCCCTTCCAAGAAACACTCCAATGGCTTCCTTCCACCGACTCCCACCTTCTAAAGTTTCCGTCAACCCCCCCCCACACACACACACACACTCAAAAGTGCCCCAGGCTGACGACCATGCCTTCAACACATGGCCTTTGGATGACGTTTAAGATCGAAACCATAGGATGCGTTTGAGCCTGCTGGACACACTACCTCAAGCGGAGCCACCACTGAGGCCTTCACAGCCCGTGGGCCAGGGAGCCCTTTTGCCAAGAGCAGACACTCCTCCGTCTTGGTACCCATAACGCTCTTCCCGGCACACGGGAGGTCTGTAAATGTCTGTAAAAGGAAATTTGTTCCCCCTACCGTGTTTTTACCCTCTTCCCTCCCGTCAAGGGCTCTGATCCTCTGATCAGACCTGGGCAGCATCTGAGGAGCAGTGCATCTGAAGTCTTTGAGCAAACACGTTTTCCTTCATGTAGCCTTTTCTAAAGCACCTACCTGAACCTAGTTTGCATTGTCTAATGGAGTCACCGGGCCTTGCTGGTCCCATGCCTTTGCTGTGAACCTTTCAGGTTGGCTGGCCGGATGCAGCCAAGGGGAGCAGAGACAAGTTGAAGAGGGCTGAAGAGGTGGATAACTAGTTAACCATTCACCTCCTGCCCATGAAGGACAGAAGTGAGACGCTCCATCCACCGCCCACCCCTGCCTCAGCGCTTGTGTTCCTGACCCAATACCATTATCATATTCACAAAGGCTAATAATCATTCTATAATATTACTTAATAACTATGTCATATTAAAACATTCCCAGTGGTTCAGAGCACGTGAACGAAAGCATGTGTGCTTTGAATGAAATGGTCCTATTGGGTTCATATGTTTGAAGGCTTGTTCAGAAGTTGTTGGAACTGTTGGGGAAGGATTAGGAGGTGTGGCCCTGCAGGAGGAGGCGTGTCACTGGAGGTGGGCTTTGAGGTTTCAAAAACTCATGCCATGGCAAGCTAGTATCTCTCCCTCTTTACCACAGGCCTGTAGACAGAATGTAAGCTCTTAGCTACTACTCAGGCACCGTGCCTGCCTGCCTGTCTGCTGCTGTGTTTCTGCCATGATGGTCATGGACTCATCCTCTGGAACCCTGAGCCCTGTATTAAATGCTTTATCTTATAAGTTTCCTTGGTCATGGTGTCTCTTCACAGGTAACTAAGACAGAGCACATACTGCTCTTGCAGAGACCTGAGTTTGATTCCTAGCACCCAGATCCAGGCCATCTCTCTCCTCTGCCCTCTGAAAGCACGGTACTCAAGTGCAAATACTCTCAGATGCATAGTTAAAAAAATAATAAAATGAATCTTTTTTAAAAAATCCTAAGCACCCTAAAATATCTATTAGAGCTTTGTTTGTACCAAATCAACATGCAGTTGGGGACCACACATTGCAATTGGTTATTTTCCCTTGGCCTGTTAGCTTTTTTTTCTAATTAACCAAAATCAATGTTCAATGCGATGTAGTAATTTTAAGTGTATGGTTTGGCGAATTTAATTTTTTTAATCACCTTTATTACTTAGGAAAAGTCATTCATTTTCCTTTTATAGTTCACCGCTCCTCTCTTTCCCCAGCCCCTGGCTTCGGCAAACACTCACTGATTTTTGCCCACCTCAGATAGCTTTGCAGCTCCAAAGCGTCATCAGTACCCGAGTACAAGTGTTACTAAATAAGAAGAAAAGGATCTATTATAACCCAGGCTGGTCTCCAATTTGCTAGTCATCAAGGATGACCTTGAACTTCTGGTCCTCCTGCCTCCGCCTCCAGACGCTGGGATTACTGTGGTTTACTAGCTGTTGGGCAAGTGCTCTACCATCTAAGCTGTGTCCCTGGCCACATTTATCCTCCTTGGGGCTTTGCTTTTGTCCCTCAGCATCCTTTGGTGACTCATCAATGTGCTGTATATCCGTTAGTTTAGTATTCCGTGGTACAGAGATACCGTGATTTGCTTCTCTGTCACCGTGATGGGGATTGGGATTGTTTTCTACTTTAGGCTACCATGACTAAAGCTGCTAGGAAAACTCTTTACAATCCTTTCTGTAGACTTTTCTTTCCATTTCTCTTGGAGTAAAAATTTGCAAGATTTCTGGACTATATAAGTGTATGTTTGTTAAAGACGTGCGCGCATACAGAGGCAAGAGGAAGGTCTATATGGGAAAGGGGACCAGCAAAAGTAGGGGCAGGGTAGGAGCGTGAAAGATAAAACATGATGTGGTACATGTCTCGGGACTGACGGGACAGATGGAGCTCTCTGGGTTCAACATCAGCCTGATCTCTGTAGCGAGCTCCAGCCTGTGCTCAAGAAATATGTATGTATCTATAAGGACATATGTGTATGTAAATGTCACAGTGAAATCCACTACTATGTATACTATTTAAAATTAATTTTTAAAAAGGGAGGGCTGGAGAGATGGCTCAGCAGTTAAAACCGTGTACTGCTCTTGCAGATGATCTGAATTTGGTTCATAGCACCCATGTGGGGTGGCTCACAACCACTTGTAACTCCAGCTCCAGGAACGTAAGACGCCTTGGCCTCTTGAGTACCTGCATCACTCCTAAATATTGCAAACAATATGTTTATTTATTTCATTTTACAATCATCTGTACTCATAGATAGACAATAGATACTTATTTATGTATGTCAGTTTTATCTCCAAGTTCACTCTTATACCTTTTTTTTTTCTACTCTAATCAAACACCTGAGTTAAATACTTCTTAAAGCTGCTAATCCTGGAGGGCACTTCATTGGTTTCTAATTAGGGTTTTGTGTAGATGACATCACATGGTGTGAGCACATGAGAGAGACAGAGAGGTCACATGATAATGAAAAGCAACCTGAGAACAGTCTGCTCTGACAGTGACCAGTTCAGTTCCACAGGCTCCTGAACTCCCTGCAGCAAATAGTGACTAATCTGTTCCAATGGTGATAGCTCAATAACTTAATCACCTACCTGTAGATGTAACCAACCGTCTTATTAAATAAGAAACACAGAACCAATGCAGAGAAGAAAGCCAAGAGATCAGAGCTAAGAGCCTTACCCATCTGCTGCAGCTAGCCTCTTCAGCCAAGAGACCTCTCCGAAAGAGAGCTACTTCCTGTGTGTTTGTCTTTATATAGTCTTTCTGTTCTGCCTTCTCATTGGTTGTAAACCCAAACACATGACCGCGTCGTCACTGCCTGTCTGTAGAGACCTCCAGGTCTTCTATGGTTGGTATTGAGATTAAAGGTGTGTGTCTCCAATGCTGGCTATATCCTTGAACACACAAAGATCCACCTGGCTCTGCCTACCAAGTGCTGGGATTAAAGGCGTCCGCCGCTGCCGTCGCCACCACCACCACCACCACCACCACACTCTTTCTATGGCTCTAATATTAGCTCTGACCCCTGGGCAACTTTATTAACATACAATTAAAACCACATTTCAGTACAAATAAAATACCACCATACCTACCACTCACCCACTACTGTTACACTGAAGACCAAGCCTCCAGCACAAGAGTCCTTGAGGAGCATTGTTACTTCGTTTCTTGCTGTGACCAAATGCTTGTCCAGTAGCAATGTAAGGCGGGAAGGATCTATTGTGGCTCACAGTTTGTTGAGACACAGTCCCTGAGGGGAAGGGAGGGGTGGCGTGGCATTAGGCAGTGGCCTGTGGTTCTGTTGGTAAGAGCTTCAGAACAGTCGGCTCACATCTTGGAGGGGCCAACCCAGAAGCAGATGGTGACTTGGGTAGGAGTCGGAGCCAGCCTGCAAACCCTGTACTCTGTGCAGAATCCCACTTCCTTAAGCAAGACTCGACTCCCCTTCCAAAACAGTGCTGCTTAGCTGGAGACTGAGTGAGTAACGGGAACAAACCGAGTCATTCATTTCCTGGATTTAGTAGGATTTTAATGGATTTCCTGAGATTTTTATATGTTGGAAACCATGCTCTACGCCTTTCTAACATGAACATTTTGCTTCCTTTTTACTGGTCCTTAAGAACTCTAGCACAATATTGAACTGGGTGGATGAAAGGCTTCTTTTCCCTGCCTTGACCTGGGGCAGACACATTCAATCTCTCACTCAAGAGTGTGATGCTAAAGGTTTGGGGGCTCCCATCTCTCACTGTGAACTATTTCTTGCTGACAGATGCTGGGTAAAGGGTTCCTTCAGATGTGTGCTCACTGGTGATTCCACTAGGATCCAATGGACAGTTCCAATCCAGTGGTCACACACACACACACACACACACACACACACACACACACACACACACACACACACGGCCCTGATTAAACACGTCACAAAACAAAACCAAGAGCTGTGAATCACGGGAAGGGATTGGTAGGGATTTGGTGGTGGTGGGGTAATAAGGATGGGCAGATGATAAGAGGCATGTGACTATTGGTGAAACTATTAAGGCCACTCCATGTAGTTAAAAGGGAGGTTTATTTAGTGGCGTAACTTACAAATGAAGGGATAGGTAGGTCACAGGGTCTGGGAAAGACGTAGCGCAGTCTGGTGGTGTTCTCTGGAGAACTCTGCTAGGTCTACCTCTAGCATCCAGGGTCCGGGAACCAAGAGAAGGCGGCACATTCGGATCTCGGGTCTTCAGGGCCCTCTCTTGGCCCTGCCTTGTAGGCGTGACAGTTACCGAAGCCTCAATGAGGGTTGGAACTTCCAGATCAAAGCTGGAATGACTACCCACTACATGTGACTGTATTAAGTACTTGTCTGTTGCTGTACAAAACATCATGACCAAGGCAAGTTACAGAAGAAAGAATTTATTTGGGCTTATGGTTCCAGAGGGATGAGTCTATCTTGGCAGGGAATCATGACAGTTGGCACAGATGAGAGCTTCTCTCTCTCTCTCTCTCCCACTCTCTCTCTTCCCTGATTTACATATTTTTGTTTTTATTTACTTATTCTTCTCTTATACTATTCATCCCATCTGCAGCCTTCCCTCCCTCCACTCCTCCAAGTCCCCCCCCCACTTCCCCCTACACACACAGAAATCCACTCCTCCTGAATTTCCCTTCAGGAAAGAGCAGGCCTCCCAGAGACATCAACCAAGCATGGTATAACAAGATGCAATAAGACCAGGCACAAACCTTCATATCAAGGCTGGATGAGGCAACCAAGTAGGAGGAAAAGGGTCTCAAGAGCTGACAATTGTGTCTCCTCCTTGTGGTGAGATAGGCTCGTGCCTCTGGCAGAAAGCATGGATGATTGACAGGCTCACCTTGGCCCTGTGCAGCTGAGTAGCTCACGTCTGAAAACAGTTATCTAATCCATATTAGCGTTCTAGTTATGTACAGCATGATGCAGCCGATATTACTCAGTATATCATAGAAGGAAGCAAGGGACTCTTGAATTTCTTTTACCTACAACAAGGACAACAATCTTCTCCTTTTTTTTTCTGGTTTTTTGACAGGATCTCTCTCTATATATATAGCCCTAGCTGTCCTAGAACTCACTAAGTAGCCCAGGCTGGCCTCAAATTTACAGAGATCTGCCTGCCTCTGCCTCCTGAGTGCTGGGATCAAAGGCGTGCGCCACTATACCTGGCATCAAGCTTTTTCTTAAAGGATAGATAGCAAATACCTTTCATCCAGCGTGATGGCTAATCTTGGTCAACTGACTGCATTTGGGTTCATCTAACACTCAAGTCCGGCCACTCCTGTGAAGGATTTTCTTGATCAAGTTATTTGAAGCAGGAAGACTGCCCCTAAATGTGGGCAGTACTCTCTGGTGGCAGCTCAAGATTAAAGGACGGGGAAGAAGGAAGCTGCTTTTGGCTTTCCCTCATTCTCTCTGGCAAGGTCATCTACCCTGTTGCCGCCACAGCGTTCACTCACTGGTATTAGAACCAGCTTCTTCAGGATTCCAATGTAGACTGAAGGCCAGCAGCTCTCCAGGAATCCCCCAGGCCTCTAGCACCAGACGGGGACTGCTGAGATGTCCGGCCTCATGGTCTACAGCTACCAGAGTCTATAGCCTTTCCAGTGTGAAACAGCCACTGTTGAACTACCCAGACCACATTCCAGAAACTGCTCTAATAAATCCCTTTTCAGTTCCTTTAGAGCAGTGGCTTTCAACCTGTGGGTCTCTACTCCTTTGTCCCAAAGGCTTGGGGGTCAAATGACCCTTGACAGGGGTCGTATATCAGATACCTATATTACGATTCATAATAGTAGCAAAATTGCAGTTATGAAGTAGCAACGAAATAATTTTCTGGTGGGGGTCACCACAGCCTGGGGGACTATATTAAAGGGTCCCAGCATCAGGGAGGTTGAGAACGGCTGCTCTAGAGAGCCCTGACGAGTGCATTCAGACTCACTCTGTTCTGTCACCACACACCTAAGTCGTTACCGCTCACATGCTCAGATGCTGCCACAGACGCCAGCAAGCCTGGGAGCAGGACTCCTGTCAATCAAAACTCTATTTGTACAGACAAGAACTGACCTGCCAGCCATACCTCACCATATTAGTGTTCTAGCTCTTTCTCTGGAACAATACCCTTGCCCTACAGATTGACTTGTTCAGGACTCCTGGCCAGGCACCTTATTTAATCACCCCACTTCTGGATTAAACTAATTATATTCTCAAGATGACATGTAGTATGTTTCTTTAGCCCAGGGTTGAGATGTGAAGCAAGTCAGGACTACTCACTTTTGAAGGACTATCGCTAAAGTGAAGGTGACTGAGCTTTGAACATGGATTATCCACTCAGCTCCCCAACATCTGCTCACCGAATGTATTGCTGCCCCCTCTGCTACGCATGTTGGTGGGCATTCTAAGACACATGTCATAGGATCCAACTTGCCCTCGTAGCAAGGCAAGCCCATCGGAGACCACCACCTGGACAGTCTTAAAAAGAAAGGTTTTATTGCTGACCCGAGACTCCACAGGGAACTCGCCCAAATCACTCTGCCCAGAGCCTTCCAGCCCTTTGTCTTGTGAGGCAAAACCACATCCTGGTTGGCACTCTTCAGTTACCAAGAAGTGGATCTACAGAGGCCAAAGAGCAAGGTTAGTACGTTTAAGGACTTCCTGGAACTATGGGCCACGTCTTTGGTGGATTAGGTCTTTGCTCTTGTTTTGGCAGGTGTTAGGACCTTGGGGCCAGGTTTTAAGGTCAGAACAGTGCCTCCAACATGGCACCAGTTGTGCTAAGGTCTGGGGCCTTTTACATCTTCAGCACATTGAGACAGGGATGGTCGGGTAACACAAAATCATGATGCTCATTGTATCATTGAAACCCACTTTTCAAGGTACAGGTTTTCTAGCTCTGTAGGCTAGAAAGGGCATTGCAAACAGGTATGATAAAAAATCACATCCTCAGAGAGGTGGACCTGCCTTCGAGGCCAAGGGTCAGGAAACTCTTTGCTTTCAAGAAGAAAAGCATACTGGCTTCAGGGACTGTGGTGACTTAAGAATGTGTCCTTAACTTCCTTGTACCATCTACCCTCTAAAGATAAGGCTAGCTCCGCCCCCACCCCCCCACCCCACCCCCCCACCCGAATATAAGCTGGATTTCACTTGCTTCTAACAGGCCCTGGAGGAAGACTGGATTCTAAATACAATGCAGCACCCCCTTTCTCTCTCCTAAGTCTCTCCCTCTGCAGGAAATCAGACATCATGTGAAGACACCCCAATGAAGGTCTACCTGGAATAGGAGGAGGCTCCTGCCACCAGCCAGAATCAACCTGCCAGCTGTGTGCGTATCTTCAGGCTGCTGTGACAAACACACCCAGACTGGTGGCTCTCTTCCAGTTCTGAAGTCTAGGAAGACCACAGTCAAGGTGCTAGAAACTTCAATATCTTGTCAGGGCTTCCTTCCTGGATCACAGATGGAAGACTTCATGTCTTCACATAATAGGAGAGGTGAAGAAGGATTTCCAATCTCATGACCTGATCGCTTTCAAACGTGATATTTCAATCCAAATATCATCACATTTCAGATTAGAATCCAATAAGTAAAATTACGGGGGAACACATTGGGTCAAAGCAGTGAGTATCTTGGAAGCAGGTCTCTGGCCTCACTCACACCTTCAGACAACCACGGTCATGGCTGATGTCTCTCACACTCTCATCAACTGACTACCCAGCCAAGCAGCCCCCGAATTCCTGAAATGCAAGAGATAACAGAGTCTACTTCCTTAAGTCCTTCTTTGGGGAGCAATTATCTCGCAACAATAGATAGCTAATGGGGACTTTGCACCCCGTTAGAGCTCTGGCGGGGATCCCACGGGGGGGGGGGGGGGGGGGGGCTCACCTCCCTCCATTTGCGGGCGTCTGGCTTGAGATGAGCACCAGGCAAAGCTCTGCCCCCTTCCTGCTTGGCACATGTGTCTTTCTGATGGCTGCTGACCTCACAGAGAAATTCCCATGCAAAATCTAGCACTGGGCCCCCAAAGAACCACAAGCTGGGACCCCCACCCCACCCCACCCCCCGGGGCGAACTACATTTGGAGATGACGTCACTGCCCATCCCTCCCCGCCAGCAAGTATCCTTTTGAGACTTCTGTCTGCATGTGAGGCAGCTGGGCGGCCCCACTATTTGCTGGGAGAACAGCCTTCCCCCCACGCAGCCAGCAGCACATGTGGCAGGGCAAACTGCAATCTTCTTTTCATTAACACCATGTTCCATTGAAAACCGAGGACTGGCCCAGAGTCTAAATGCACTAAAATGGTGGGTTGCTGCCAAACCGCTCCAACTGATTCCGTGGGACCTGGAGAGAAAAGTTAGAGTAGGAGCTCACTGGTACTTCTTGCTAACCAAAATTTAAGGGGGGGGGGGGGGTTCCTCTATTTCCCTATGGTTTGATTTTCATTCGATTTCTGTATGGCTATCAGACATACATCAGAGTCGCTTTGTTTGCGTCAGGAAAGATTTGGATTCTATTCTTTTAAAATGTGTACTATAGCGTACTAAACAAAGGTAGACCGTCCACCAATAGTTCACCGAAGAGCTGAGTCAAACAGCTCTTGACACTGAAAAAAAGATGCTCAGTCTCATGGTAGTTAGAGAACTATAAATTAAAACTCTCCTGAATTCTGCCCTCCTGATGGGAAAATTGGCAGAACTTGGAGCTACGAGAAAGCAGGCGCTGGTGCATGTTTCTAGCAGAGATACAAAAATGGCCCTCGTAGGGCTGGAGAGAGGGCTCGGCAGTTAAGAGCACTGATGGCTCTTCCCAAAGACCCGAGTTCAATTCCCAGCAACCACGTGAAGGCTCAAAAGCATCTATAATAGAATACGATGCCCGCTTCTGGTGTGCAGGCATATATGCAGAGCACTCATGAGTAAAATATAAATAATTTTTTAAAAAAATTTTTAAAGTCTCTCAGGGTTGGAGAGATGCTCAGCCACTAAGAGCATGGCTGTTCTTGAAGAGGACTTGAGTTTGGTTCCCATGGTGACTCCTAAACTGTAGCTCTAGTTCCAAGGGATTCAACACCCTCTTCTGGCCACCAGAGAACCTGAACGCACACAGTACACAGACACCTTAAATAGGTATATCTTATTTTTTTTTAAACTGGCTGCTTCAAGGAGAAGTTGTGGATATCTAACATAATGACATGTGCATTGACCCTGTAAGATAACAATGGTGCTTCTAGAGATTTACACTGAGTCCACCACACTTCACAAAACAACACACATGTGAGGCTGTTTGTGCTGACGCTGTCGGTAATGTTGAAGATCAGAAGCAACGTCAATGCCTACGTTAGGGTACCATGGGAAAGATCACGGCATGGTCACACAGTGGGTAACAATACTATCATGCAAAAGAAACAGGAGTGCACATGGAACGATGGCCAGGAGGTATTTCTAGATTAAAGAAAGTTTGGAGCAATGTGTATGTATACATATGCATTTCCAAAAGAAACACAGAAAAAAAAAATCCATGTGAAAATAATAAAATAAGGACGGCCTGTTGGAGGGCAGGTGTAGAACAGAGAAGAGTGGGCCAAAGACTTTGTGTCCTTCCCTCTGCAGCAGATGCTTTATACGTTCAGATTAAAATGAATCCAAACCCCAAAATTAACCTTAAATTTTATCTATCTATCTATCTATCTATCTATTTATTTATTTTGGTTTTTTGAGACAGGGTTTCTCTGTGTAGTTTTGGTGCCTGTCCTGGATCTCGCTCTGTAGCCCAGGCTGGCCTCGAACTCACAGAGATCCACCTGCCTCTGCCTCCTGATGGCTGGGGTTAAAGGCGTGCGCCATCACCGCCCGGCATTAACCTTAAATTTTAATATAAATAGGAGCAAATGGCTCTTATTGTATGTCATATTAGTAAAATGGCTCCACAGGAGCTTGCCACCAAGTCTGACCATCTACGTTTGATCCCTAAGTCATCGTGGGGACTGTCCCCAGGTCCGCATGGTAGGAAGAGAGAAGCAGTGAGAGCAAGCTGTCCTCTGACCTCCACCTGGGCCATGATAGGCACACCCACCCACACCCATCCACACACCTACACATAGACAGTGTGTACGTGTGTGTGCTCAAAAGAAACAGAATGTTTTAAAATTTAAAAATCAAAGAAGAAATAATAGTTGAAATGCTTTTGGGCATACTACTTTACCGTATGAGTGCAGTGAGACATTTTAAAGATTTTTTTTAATTCAGAAAAATAAACTTGCTTAATTAATCTAAAAGTTTAATTGCCATCAGTAATATTAAATGGTAATAGTGAAACTCTTTTGTATGTTGAATATTAAATCAATAGGTAAAGGAAATAGATAGCTTTTTTTTTTTTTAAATAAGAGTTGGGCTGGAAAGATGGTTCAGTGGTCAGGAGAACTTGTTGCTCTTGCAGAGGACCCAGGTTCAATTCCCAGCGCCCACAAGGTGACTCACAACCATTCATAACTCCAGTTCCAGGGGATGTTATGCCCTCTTCTGACCTCTACAGGTACTAGGTGCCCACGTGCAGGAAAGAACATTCCTACACATAAACGAAAATAAGCAAACCTGAAAACAAAACGAGAATTTGGGGTTAAGAGAAAAGCTACAAACACAAAACCAACATGAAGAAGAAGAGGAAGAGGAAGAGGAGGGAGAGGGAGAGAGAGAAGGAGAAGAAGGAGGAGGAGGAGGAAGAAGAAGAAGGGGCTCTATGTTAAAGCCGAGTTAGGAATGCTAACATGAACTGTGTTTATAGAAAGTCTCTGGTTCTGTTGACCCACTGGACAAAGGAGGAGTCTTTCTGTATCCAGATCTTAGCCCAGTGCTGAAGAGATTCTAGCTTCTGGCTGGGGTGGTGGGGGAAGGAATAGGGGGGGTGGACACAGGGCACACCTAGGGTAGCCAGTGCCAGAAAGCCAGGGAGCTCACAAAGATGCTGTGGACACATCCAAAGGGAAGAAGTGCTAGCTCGAAGGATTGGCCCAATTTGGGACTATTTGAACATAAAATGAAGCTTGAGTCGGTTAAAATGGAAATCTACAAGTTGACGGGAGACAGAGAGAGGTGGTGAAGGTCTCTTTGGCTCTTATTGAAGAAATTTACATCCTAACTCTTTCGTTTGTAGAATGGAGTCAGCTGTGTCTGGGTAGAATTCACAGGCTGGGACCTTGACCTCTCCATGACTGAGGCAGGGTGGGGTCCTGGAAGAGACAATGGAGGTGAAATGGGGTCCTGAGGATGAAGTTCTAATGCTACAGGATGTGGGAACTTCCAAGAAGAGGACACAACCATCAGGAGTGTGAGCCTGGAGAAAAGGCCATGTGAGGACACCATGTAACGGCAGCTACTGAAGCCCTGAGGAATTTTCCCAGGACACCAGCCCGGCCAGCCCTGGACCTGGGACTCAGAGCCTCCAGAATTATGAGAAAAGGAATCTCTGTTGTTTAAGCAAGTCTGTGTGTGATATCCTGCTTTGGCAATCTTCACACCCCAATACACCCCAAATCAATCACTACATATAAGAAACAGATACTTTATCTTGCCATTGGGGGAGCGGCTGAGACCCGTCTCTGGATGAATATTTGTCACAAAACTACCAAAGGGGGCCAGCAAGGACCATGGAGCCATTAGGTAAAGGTTTGCTCAGGAGCCACAGGGTTTGTCCTTCCCCCAACACATTCCTCCAAGCTGTAGCCACCACCACCCTAGAATTCAAACTTGGGGTGCCTAAGGTGGGCCCCCTCCGTGGGTGCCTTCAGAGGTGATGATGTGGCCATAGCAACTCCCTCTGAAGTGATCTTGTTTGTGTTTAACTGCAATCTATCTTTTCAAGCTTCTAGTTCTAACTAACAGTTTTAATAAACACTACACACAGATGAGAACACAAGACTGTAGACCACTGGCCGGTCCATGAGACAAAATGGAAAACTGACTGAAGCAGGAGCCAGCACTAATAATAATAATAATAATAATAATAATAATAAGAAGAAGAAGAAGAAGAAGAAGAAGAAGAAGCTGACTTTTTTTTAAGAGTGATTTCAGGACCAGTGGGAAGGTTCAGTGGGTAAAGACATCTGCTTCCAAGCTGATAACCAGAGGTCCACCCTCAGGACCACACTGGAAGGAGAGAGCCAACTACCACGTGTTATCCTGTGACTTCCACATACATGCTGTAGTACACACACACACACACACACACACACACACACACACACACGACTTGCCACCAAGTCTGACCCTCTGCGTTTGATCCCCAAGTCATCATGGGGACTATCCCCAGGTCCACATGGTAGGAGCAGAGAAGCAATTAGAGCAAGCTGTCCTCTGACCTCCACCTGGGCCGTGATAGGCACACCCACCCACACCCATCCACACACCTGGATGCTCAAACACAGACACACACACATGCGCACAATAAACTAAAATGCAATCTTAAAACTTAAAAAATAGGAATGGTTTTAGTATAGACTACATACTAGATAGCAATATTGAATCAACGTTCAGTTCCCTAAATATGAGGGTTTTTAAAAGAATAGCCTTGCTTTGAGGAGACAAACGTATTGGGGAATGAAGAACCATGCCACTGATTATTCTCAAATGATTTAACATTAAAGCAATTCTCAGTTCTCCTGAGAAACAGAAACACGAGGCGATACTGGGGTAAGGGAAGAGAGACAGTGCTCGTTAGCTTGTAGTGACTATGACAAAACGCCAGAGCCAATCAACCTGATAAGTGAAAAGGTTCACATTTGGCTTCTCTAGTCTCAGCCCATGGTTGCTGGGGCCTTCCTGTAGAGAACTCAGAGGGGAACAGCATAACCACTTGTCAAGGATCCTTGTGGACAGAACGTGGTGGCCGTTGTCCTTGATCCTGTTCCTTCTGTGGCTTTATGAGTCTTTGTGTTTGGTGGGAGAAATCCAGCAACTCAGGGAGCTTCACTGGTCTCCCTTCGGTGTTTACCAAGGTGCTGCCTTGGGAGCAGCTATGTGTGAGAAGGTCAGAGTGGAAAGGCCAGCAGCTTGACCTCCCGTATGTGAAGAATGAGCTAGGCAGGAGGGCCAGGGGCAGCGATCACTCACAGCTTCTCCCCTTGCTTCCTACTGTTTATTTATAGAGAACAACCTCAGTGTTCCAGAATAAGAGAATGGATAAACGTTATCGAAAGCTGAAATATCAAAAAACATATATGTGTGTTGCAAAAAACAAACAAACAAAAAAAAAAACAACCAAACAAACAAACAAACAAAAAAACCTAAGAATTATTGGGGGGGGGTATTTAAAATTGAGTGTCATTTAAATAACCTTTCCTCCTTCTGGTCCTGGCTGCTAGTCAGTCCGCACAAAGCACAGAGTGACCCCCAGGGAGAGATGATGGGCTTTTGACTAGGGTTCTACCCATCAAGCTTCCCTGCTGTAGTCAGGCTCTGTGAGCAGCCTGACTATGATCCCATGAATCCCTTGTCTCTGGCCGTCTGTCACTGAACATCACCCAGTAACCACAGCTTTCCAGAAGGTTTTTTCCTTCTCATACAGGCCTCCACAGGCACAGGCCATTTCACCTGCCCTGATGGAGGGGGCCTCATGCTGGGGACATTGTAGACTCTGGCGCTTGGCTTCTCCCACAAGCTCAAGACATTTCCAGAGGGGGTGACTAGGTAGTGAGCTCTCTTCCCACACCAGGGACTCCATGTGTCTTCTCAGTTGCAAAGGCGTCCTCCGCTGGTCTTAAGGCTTCTCTCTCACTGGACCTGAAGCCTGCCTTCGAAGCCATAATCCATGTCACCCATCGCTAACGGAATTCCAGAGAGACTGTTTCCTAAAGTCAGTAGTAGCCCACTATGGAAAGAGACGGGGAGTCTCTTCCAAATCTGGGCTGTAATTCTAGTCCCTTTCCAGAGGCAAACAGCGCTGCAGATGTGGACCCACTGGGAGAGACGCAGCTGTCTGCTCACACAAAATGACAGCTTGCACAGCAATGATGATAGCACAGCCTCCAAGTCGGTCAAGAGGCAGTGCTGTGAGTCTGCATGCCAACACCATCTCAGCACGGCGGCGGAGAAAGCGAGGAGCTCCCAGGAGCCTTCGCGGCACCCAGAGCAGCGGCGGTCCACGCCGTGGAAGCTAAGCTGGCTGCTGCGGTCAGAATCCCTGGACAGCAGAGGCCAGGACCACACAGCAGCAGGGTGGCCAGCAACTCCACTGTCCTCAGCACCCAAAGGAGGAAAGGAGACCTCGGGCCTAAGGAACAGACTCTGCGGGGTGACCTAGCGCGCCCTTGGACCCGACTGAAGGCTGGCACTGCACTGAAGACCTGTAGGAGAAGGAAAATCTTTCTGGAAAGCTGTAGTTAGCTGCTTCTGAGGGAAAGCGCTACTTCCGGGGCAGGGTCTGGGGCCGCCGAGAGATGCCGAGTTTGAGAAAGAATCAACCATGCACAGCCTGGCCTGGGAAGCCCCTGGACACCGCCCCGGCCCCTCAGCTGTTTCTCAGGAAGAGAGGTACCCTCCTCCTCCTTGGTGAAAACCCCTAATAAATAAGTTATTTGGCTCAGCCAGTGCCAGGGGACAGGGACCAGTGATTGTTCAAAGGTCTTCAAGGATCCATCCTGTGACTACTTGGCATGGCACAGGGCAGCCGAGATGGCTCGTCCGCCCGTGGTGGGTTTCTAGGCCTCACACAGCGCAGTACTTACTGCCCAGTCCAGTTTTCCTGTCTGCTAAGTCCATCCTTGGAAATGAGGCCATGCTGCACTCCCACACCATACTATACCTGTGGCCATACTATACCTCAGCCGGGGTGGTGCTCCAGTGTGGCCTGGAGATCCCAGTGCAGACTGGAGATCCCGGTACAGAGCCAAACCATTTGCAGACACAAGCTGCCTCTAGCCAGAAAAATCTCTCTGTCTCTCTGTCTCTGTGTCTGTCTCTGTCCCTCCCTCCCTCCCTCCCTCTCCCCCCCCCTCAGCATTCCTAACTAGGAAAAGCTTCATCCATCTTCTTCCTCTGCTTTGCTCCTCCCAGCGAACTGGAGCTGGTAGCAGGTAGCATGCTTGACACTCCAGGAATGCCAGGTATGCAAGATCAATCCCAGGAGGGCTTCTGGGCAACCATGCATGGTTCCCCTCAAGTCAGCTCGCCTCCTCCTGCCCACCTCCGCAGTGTGGCTTCATGACTTCACCCTGCGCACTGCCACTGTACGGGAGGCTCAGGATCGGGGTGCAGCCAGCAAAACCCAGGCCAGCTCATCAGGAAAACTCCCCCGTCTGATTCACCAGGGGCTGGTGGGGACAGGCAGGAAGAAACTCTGCCTGGAGCCTTTCCATTGCTGTGTCCCACTTGGGCCACTTCAAGCTGTTTTCACTTGACAGACATCATGGGTACCCACGGGACCAGCTCTTGGCCTCATAAGAGACACCTAAGCAAAGACGAAACCACACCTTCCTTGGGAGATGAGCCCAGGGTTTCCTACCTGGGAGGCTGAAACAGGAGATAGTAGGAAGCCCACAACAACACTGGGGGCCAGCTCTGACCCCACAGACCTCCCCTCAGGGTCCCTCAGCACCAGCTGAGAAATGTCTGCAGGACTCGCCAGAAGGCAGAGAAGGCAGGAGGAGGCAGGCGTTGTCTCTGCTGTTTCTCTGTGGAATTCTGTCTCCAGCATTTCCTATAAACACGGCTTGCCTAGAGGTTTGGATGCAGCGGATGGAGGGGCTACACACACCGAGCAGCTGTTAGAGGTGGTTCTCGCCTTCCTGGAAGTTGGGGACACACGGTGCAGACTGCTTCTGGTTTAATGCCGAGAGTGTCCTGTCTCCTGTCCTACCCCTTCCTGAGGTCCGCTCTAGAATGGTGGTCCCCTCAGAAGAGACAGCCTGAGCGCCTGTGTCACACCCACTCAGCAAACCAGTGGTGACACCCACAGGAGGACATCAAGGGGCCACCACATCTCTCTTCCCGCCCTGCTCACCACTCCACTTACTTGCCTTGCCCCGTGACTCTTCCCCGAGCATCTGCTTCCCTTGGCTTCTCCTGTTCTTCCTCACTGAGCTGTTGAAATACTGAAGGGAACTACTAGCTAAAACTTGCTGTAACTTCAGCAGAATCGGTTGGCTGGGATCCACTTCAGCAGTCCCAGGAAAAGACAACGGACTCACAAAAGATTTCTACAGAGGCAACGAGCCCTATACCCAAGGAGTCTGGGATGTTTAAGTGGATAGAGAAAGCAGAGGCTCCACTCTGGGAGGGTATTTAAGGTCATCCACAGACTTCCCCTTGTGGTTTTCCCTGGTGGTTTCTCCCCTTCCCCTGGGACCACCCAGGAATGCTCTGCTGTGATTAAACCTGGCCTTAATAATTTGGCCTGATCTGACTTACTACTGAGTGGAGTTACTCACTACCAGGGGATTTTTCCTTTTCGCTTCCCACCATGAGTGGGTCACCCCGCCTGAATTTTCAGACCTCATTTTAATGTTTTTGGAATGTTTCCATCCCAGAATCATAAGCACAGAGTCTGGAGTAAGATCTGTCTGTTAGTCCCTTTTCATTATATAACAAAGTACCTGAGGCCAGCTACCTTAAAAGGAAAAGAGGTTTATTTAGCTCACAGTCTGGGAGACTAGGCATGGCCCAGGCTGTAGTGGGGGGCCCCTGCTGGTTTCTTCACGACAGGGGTTGCCTATGTCATGATTAGTTATTATTTATATTTACCTATTATTATTATATACTTATTTTAAATAGATATTATTTATATTTATCTAATATTATTACTATTTAATCTAATAAATTCCTAAAGCCTGGCCTCCACACATTTTGAAGTCAGAGTAAGTTCTTACCCTTAAAATATGTGTGTGTATGTGTGTATAATTTATTTAATTATATATTTAATTATATATGTATATATAATGTATTTATTGATGGAGATGCACATGTACTCTCATGTATGTGGGTGGAAGTCAGAGAACAGCCTTTTGGAGCTGGCTTTCTACCTCTGCCACGCAGATCCAGGGGGCTAAATTCAGGTCCTAACCTCAGCTGCCAGCCCCTTTGTCCACTGAGCCATCTTGTCAGCCCGAGTTCCTACCTCCCAGCAGCAAGAACCCAAGGCTTACTGGAGTAAGCGCCTGCCTGAGTTTGGAAAGCAAACCATAGAACCCTGTAAGCTTGTGCAGCTGGTGATGCTTGGTGTCCAAAATCAAGTGCGCGTGGAAAAGTATGTGTCCCTTCTGACAGGCTCATCCTAGCTCTAATTGGCCTGAAGCACGCAACTTCTTTGATCCTGTATCTTCCACATCTCCAGAAACAGCTGCCCATGGACCATGCTGCCGAGTTCTGCTGGCAGCTTGAGATGGAGCCTCTAATGTGTTCGGCTTTGCCCTCAGGACACTGTTTCCATTCTCGGATGCCGCGCAGGAGACTCCCTCTATGACGGTGCAGATCGATTTCTCAGTTACAGCTGCTCCCTCTTCACCAGCCTGAAAACCATCCTGCCTGGAAAGGTCCCGGCAAATCAATCCATCATCTCTAAATTCATCTTTGCTCTGCTTCTCAAGACGGGAACACAGTGAAGCCATAGTCTGAGCCACATTGCACAAATGGCCCCTGGCCCAGTTGCTGGGAAAGTCCTCGTTCCCTCTGAAAGGTCACCAGCTAGGTGGCAGTCTGCTTTTCTCTCCACACCTCTCTCAAGCTCTGCTCAGCCACACGGGGGCTTTTCTGTCTCTTCCTATCAAGCAAGCTCCTCCACATTCCAGGCACAAAACATTTTGAGAGGCCAAAGAATCACATGTTCAGGTTCCTCACCCTAGCAGCCCCACGGCTCAATATGGACTTCCGACTTAGTTTCTTTTCCTGTGATAAAATAGTTTCATGACATCAACTGAAAGGAGAAAAGATGTACTCAGCTGACAGTTCCATTCATTGCAGCAGGAAGAAGCGGCTGCTGGTCATTTCCTCCACAGCCAGGAAGCAGATCTCGATGCATGTCCATGTTCAGCTCACTCTCTCCTTTTCATTCCATGCAGAGCCCAGCCCCGGAACTGATGCCATCCATATTCCGGGTGAGTTTACTTACCTCAGTTGACCCAATGAAGACAATCCCTCACAGACATGCCCACAGGCCAAGCTAATCTAAACAATCCCTCATTGAGACTCCCTTCCCAGATGACTCCAGATCCTGCCAAGTTGACAGCTGAAATCAGCCATCATAATATTCAACATCATTAGTCATTAGGGAAATGCAAACCAAAGCCACAGTGAAATACTACTGTATGTCATGTAGGAAAGTTGGATTTTATTATTATTTTTTTAAAGGAAAACAAGTGTTGGTGAGGAGATAGAAAAGTTCAAATTCTTATACCTTAAAAGCAGTAAGGTGAAGTGGTATTTCAATGGATAAATGGATGAACATACTGTGGTATATCTATACCATGGAATATTACTTGGCCATAAAAAAGGAATGAAGTAGTGATGTATGCTACAACATGGATAAACCTCAAAATATACTAAACAAAAAAAGGTCAAATATAAGAGGTTGTGTTGTATGATCCCACTTATATGACATATCCAAAGCGGGTAAATCCAGATTAACTGGAAGCAGATTGGGAGTTGCGGGGAGCTGAGAGTAAGGATGTGAAAGGGAATAATGGGGATGACAGCTTAGTGGGCCTGGGCCTTTGTTTTAGGGAACTGGAACGAAGTGGTGGTTAGGATAATGTGGAAATTAGGAAAACCAAATGCTATTGAGTTTTCACTTTAACAATGGTTAGTTTGGGCTGGGGATATGGTTCATTGCCAGAGCATTTGCACACCATGCACAAGGCCCAGGGTTCAGTCCTCAGCACCAGAAACACCTATTTATATATTTCTGGGCCATATGAAGAGAAGGGGAGAAGGAGGGGAGAGGGGAGAGCCAGGAGAATACAGGGTAGACAAAAGGGCTGGGTTATGTAGGGAAGGGCAGCTGGGGGAAGGGTAGGGGTGTGCCAGCCGTACCCTGTAACAGATGGGGACTGAGGAATTCTGGGAGAACCTGATGGCCAGGTCCACTTCGATACATTAAAATAGGCACCTCAGCCGGCTTGTCCCAGGTTTGAGAACTGAGATCTGTGACATTATCTGGCCCAGCTTCCCCAGCCCCCCACCCCCATCATTGCGGTTCTGCAGTAACCTGCTCACACACATCCCGGTCTCTGCCGGGAGGCCGTAGTCTCTGGCTTCATTCCCCCAGCCAGTGAAGACCACAAGGGCTGACGACTTCCATCACCACAAGGTCAGGCTCACCCCTGACCCCTCCTAACCATTTGCTTAGCTTTACAACCACATAAAAGCAAAGCACTCAGTCACAAATCCAGCTTTGAGCCACTAAATCGGCTCTGGATTACAAATGAAAACTCGTAACTGAAGTAATTCTACCTAGAAGTTTCAGCTTGGCCATTTTAAACAAATAGCCACAGGAGGAAGTGACGATAATCTACCCTTTGTTCTAATTTTAAAATGTGAATAATTAACTTTCCAGGAGGAAGAATAACACAGACCTTTAATAGCGGGTCAATCTAATAAATGTTCCGTTTAAAAACAGATTAGAACTGCTGGCCCAAACAGTCACCCTGATTCACCACAGTGGCAATTCACATGTGACCAGTTAGTGCCACAGATGAACCGCCCTGCCTAGCGCCTGTACTCTGTGGTCAGGCACCTGAATGCTAGATAACACAGAGAGAGAGAGAGAGAGAGAGAGAGAGAGAGAGAGAGAGAGAGAGAGAGAGAGAGAGAGAGAGAGAGAACAGGCATGGTGGTTTATAATCCCAGAACTCTGAAGTCTGAGGCATGAAGAGCACAAGTTCGAAGCTAGCCTGGGCAACGTAGCAAAATCCTATCTCAAAGAATAAATCAGAACAGAGTCACCAGGGAAATCACACCCCAGTTTATTCAGAGGCTGTCCATGCGCTAGGAAGCCTCGAGGCTCCTAAAGAAGGGAGATGGAACGGGAAGCAGGAAAGGGGGAGAGAGAAAAGAGATGAGGAGGAAACATGGTACAGAACTTAGGACAGCAGTCTTAGTCCTCGGTTCCAGAAGTGAATAACCCCGGAGACAGAATGGAGACAACTAAATATTAACAAACCATGGCTGGCCTCTGGCAGCACCAGGCACTGACAGGGCCCGGCTTCCTGAGACCAGCTAAGGGCGGGGTGGGGCAAATGGCTCAGTCAGTAAGGTGTTCGTTCTGCACACGTGGGGACCTGAATTCAGTCCCCATGACCCCTATGCAAAAGCTGGTCATGGTGGCATACTTGGAACCCCAGCTCCGAGGAGGTGCGGACAGAGAAGAGCTCCCTGAGGCTCCCTGGCCAGCCAGCCAACCCTACACGATGAGTTCCAGACCAACGAGAGAACTTGTCTCAAAAGAGCAAGGGAGACAGAGAGCTTCTGAGGAGGAACATCCAAGGTGGATCTTTAACATGTTACTTACTTCTTTTGATATCATGGCAGAAAAATAGGAACACAGCCAAGGTTATTGTATGTTTTATTAAAAAATTAAATAAAAATAACAATCCATGAAATATATAAAAGTGGAGTCCATAATTCATGGTGGGGACGGCTCAGAAGGTGGGTCCGTGGGCGTGGCCCTGGCAGTCTCTTTCTCTTCATATCTAGGGGGCAGATCCAGTGGAAGATGCCCAGGGTATGAGCTCTCAGAGGGTGAACCCGGCCCAGAAATGGTGTATATGAGTTCCCGTTCTCTCTCAGAGGCTGCGCCCTGGCTCTCAGGAGTTGGGGTCCTTCTGGAAAGAAAGAACAAGATTATGAGGGGACACAGTGAAAACAGTGAGCCCTCAGGTACGAGGCTTCTCTGGATGTCATGCTTCCAGGAGCCTCGGCCCAATCTCGGAGCCGTTTCTCCTATAATTCTACGTTGTTGCTGTTGTTGAGACAGGGTCTCATGATGTAGTCCTGGCTGGCCTTGAACTCACAGAGATCTGCCTGCCTCTGCTTCCCGGGTGCTGGGATTAAAGGCCTATGCTACCATGCTTGCCTATTGTGATTTATAGATCTGCTTTCATTCCTTACCCCTTAATTTTTTTTCTTTTTACAAAGGGGTGCGTGCGTGCGTGCGTGCGTGTGTGTGTGTGTGTGTGTGTGTGTGTGTGTGTGTGTGTTTGGCACATGTGCCATACATAGTGCACGTGTGGCGGTCAGAGAACAACTTTCAAAGCTGGTTCTCCCCTTCCACCATGTGGGTCCCCAGGATTGACCTCAGGTCGTTGGCTTGGCAGCAGACACTTTGACCCAATGAGCCACCTTGCCAGTCCCGTATCTCTTCTTTTTCCTAGAGTTCGCTGTGACATTAAGACAGCCTGGCGTCTGCTGTCACTGTCTTTGTCAGAGCAAAGGCTCTAAGCCTCAAGGTTCAGACATCTCCTAGCAACAACTGGTGCGACCGCACACTGGCATACACACAGTCGCTGTCTTCTGAGGAGGATACAATAAGGTGTGTGAATATACGCAAATAGAACATTAAACCAACAGCTTGATGGGAGGCAGGAAGGGACACCAGTCACTGGAGAGGCCCCAAAGGCAGGGGACTAGAATTTCAGTTCCACTCTGCTGCTTTCCCAGTGGGTGATCTTAGACACACGATTCACCCTTTAGGAGCCTCCGTTACCTTCTCTATGATATTCTGATGGTAGCAGTAACCCTCCAGCTAGAGTGACCGTGAAACTCAGAAAATAATGCAAGCAAAACCAGACCCGGAGGTCCTGACATCAATACTGCCATCTCAATGGGGACTTATGTGAAGCCCCTAGACATGGTCTTAGGTTTAGAGAAGTTTATCATTGGAGGAAAAAAATACAGCATTCACTGTTAGATGTCTATCTCCAATTGCCTGGTCTTTCTCCACTGAGCAACATCTGCATTCAGCACCCTGGTCCCCAGCTCACGATGTGACCCTCATGAGCCCGCTCTGTCCCCTGGCCATCTCCTTCTCCCTCTCATTAGATAAACTCTCCCCTTCTTTTTGTGGCAAACAGGATCCTCAGACAACTTCATGTTCCTCTAAACCTTGACAAAGGGCATGTGTCCTCTGGCCCCGTCAGCAGGCTGCACATACCCAACATACACTGTTTGAATGCTGAGGTTCTTTTAGCTGCCAGGGCAACCATTGAGTGAACACATATGGGCACCAGGTCCCTAGGGCTTAACTTCTCCTTCTCTGAAAAATGCACACATTTCTCCATCTACCTTCCCATTTTGCCCTGGGATATTTTTCAGCAACATTTCCTTCCCTCACCACAACCTGGGTCCCCAACTCCGTAGGAGTTGGCATCTGGGGGCCACACACACTGGCCCCTATCTGTCACTGTCGGGAACTCCTATGTGGACACCTTCTACCAAGTCTTAGGAGGTCCATATCAGTACCGCCTCTTCTCGGTACACCCAGCCCTGAAAGTCTACCTCAAATGTCTATTCTCATGTTCCCCCAACTACCGGGGAGCCCTGATCCTCTTCTAGCCTGTGTGACCTCCTTCACCACTATCCCCATCATTCACTCTGGAGATCAGCGGCCCCCCCTCTTCCTTGAGACCAGCCTTCTCCTTACCCTCTCACTATGTCTTGGGTTCTTGCTGCCTCAGGCCTGTGCCATGAGAATCTCTTTGCTTTGGATGTAGGGTGGGGCATGGACCATCTATCTCTTCAATCATCCCTCAAAGCTCTGAGGCCCGAGGCTATCGAACACAGGGAGAGAGGCCCAGCTGGGCCACGTCCGAGCCTCCTCCATTAGAATACTGAAATCCTTCTGAGCATGTCCCCTGGAGCCTTGAACCTCTCTGCCATCTGAAGCAGCGACACTAATGGAGCAGAGGCCTCCAGCCCCCCGTGGCAGCTGCCTGCATGACAGATGTGCAGTTATCGGAACAATAAAGATGCTCAGAAGTTTCCTAGCAATCCTTCATCACTCAGCCTACGAGCTACCCGAGGTTTCCCGGCTGAGTGTGAGCATCAAGGCAGGAACTCTGACATACCACCAGATACTCGGGCACTCTAACGTCAACACAGCCTTAGAGCTAGACTGGCCCACATTCGGGCCTAGTTCTGGAACGGCTACACATGCCCACTGGTGGGGAAGGGGGACTCTTACCCGTGATGAAAAAGACTGCAGTAGGAAGGTGGGTTTTCAGCCCGGGGGTGCAAGCTGTTCGCCCCAGGAGGTGGGGGGCTGCCCGAGGAAGACTCGGGAAAGTAAGGCGGTGGAGGGGGCGGGAATATTATCACCGAGTCACCTGGGGAAAACACAGAGCAACAAGTTAGAAAAAAACAAAACAAAATTAATGGCTTCTCTCTTGCCACCACACACACCATAAAAGGTCAAAACAGCCCTGTGCACTCTGGAATGTCAAAGTAGGCCTGTGCCGCTTCCATGTGGAGTAGACTGGGTCGCATGGGAGGGAAGGGGGTCGAGCTGCTAACGGGTGGTTCTGTTTGGGAGGAAGGGAAGATTCCGGAAGCTGACGGTGATGAGAGTGTTGCAATGTCTTGACTATATTTAATAACATTACATTGTATATACCGTATATTATATAAACATAGATATCCATATGTATGTAACATTACATTGTATATAGTGTATATATAAACTGTATATACTGTCTATTTAAAACAGTTAAAATAGGGCTGGGGGCATAGCTCAGTCAGTACAGTACTAGCCTCACAAGCAGGAGGACCTGTGTTCAAATCCCCATACCCATGTAAGACCCTGGGCAGAGTGCCATGTGCCTGTAATCTCAGGAGGAGGAAACAGGAAGGTCCTTGGGGTTCATTGGCTCGCCAGCCTAGCCAAATCAGCAGACCTTTTGTGGCAGTTGTAATGCCTGTCTCCAAAACATAGGATGCCATGTGACTGAGGTAGACACCCAACATCAACATCTAGGCCTCATCTGCACACCCGTGTGCACACGCACATATGAAGGCACACATATACTCACATAACACAAAAGTAAATGAAAATTAAAAAATGGCTCAGCCAGGAAGTTTTTTTGTTGTTCTGTTTTTTTTTTTGTTGTTGTTGTTGTTGTTGGTTTTTTTTTTTTGTTGTTGTTGTTGGTTTTCTTTTTATTTTGTTTTGTCTGAGACAGGGTCTCACTATGTAGCCCTGGCTGGCCTAGAGTTTGATGTGTAGACCAGGCTGGCCTCAAACTCACAGAGATCCATCTACCTCTGCCTCCTGAGTGCTGGGATTAGAAACGTGTGTCACTATGCCTGGTCCTGAAATAGCAAGTTTTGGGGTACATACAGATTACCACATTTTTTTAAGTTGGCCTGTAATTCAGAACCTTGAGTTTTCTGGTGGCAATCTGGAGCCGGCCTCTATCAAGCAGCCCTGAGCTAGCGCATCTGTGAGAGTCAATAGCAGCTCCCTCAACTCCCCAGGGGTGTCTTCTGCTGAGAAAGGTTTTCTTGCTTTCCAGTGATAATCTTAACTCATCAATATCCAGCTGCTGGATAAAGCACAGAGTTGCCCCAATACAGCACTCTGCACACGTGGCGATGAGCCACGCTGCGCCCCACCTCCGCCCCCGCCACACGGGTACAGTCAAACTTTTAAGAGTTTGGTTTAGTATCCCTGTTCACTCTAGATCACACCCCTGTGTTCTGAGGAGGAGGAACGAGGGGCCAGAACTAAGTTGTCTCCCAATTCCATTCCTTTACGATTCCCGTGCATGGCACGATGACCTCTGTCCGGAACATTCTAGACAGGTCGCTGCTCTGCTGTCAGAGGACTGAGGAAGGATGGGCTCTGATAGGCCGGGACCCCCAGGTGACAGTGCCAGGAAGAGGTAGGAAAGAGAACCCCCACTTCCTCGTAGGGAGGAGACCAGTTCACACTAGTGGCCAGACGTCTAAAAAACCATTTGCCCGGGACCAAGCCAGGGTAGCCCTGAGCACACTCAGAATTCCCTGGCCTCGGTTGCCACAGCTGCCGGCGGCACAGAACAGCGCCTGTCTTGGAGGACAAAAAGGACGGGATGTGGCCACTTGCGTCCAGTGTTAAAGTGCCACCTCACACAGAGCAAACCTCGGGCCGGTGACACCTGGCGATGGCACCTTCGTCTCGGTCACCAGCTGAGGGCATTTGTTTGTCTGATGAAGAAACACTTCCAGCTGGCAGTCTCTGCCCCACCCCCCACCCCCACCACCACTGCCTCAGCCATTTCCCAGAAGTCACAGAGATGCCCAGAAAATGGGTGAAGTCCTACTGTCCTGAGGAGAGAGGGCGGGTGGGACCCTGACCTGCTGGAACTTGACAACTGGAAAGGTTCCCTTTGGATTCATCGGAGTTTTAGAGGACATTGTTGGCGGGGCTGCAGAGATGGCGCAGCGGGGTTAAGGGCCTGTACTGCTCTCTCAGAGGCTCCAAGTCAGGGTCTCAGCACCAGCAGCGGGCAGCTCACAACTGCTTGTAACTCCAGCTCCAGGGGACTCAACACCCTCTTCTGACCTCCTCAGGCACCTCCACATATATCCCTACAAACACACCCACCCCCCCACACACACATACACACTACTACTATTACTACTACTACTACTAATAATAATAATAATTCTTAGTTGGGAGTAGTAGCACACGCCTTTAATCCCAGCACTCGGGAGGCAGAGGCAGGTGGATCTCTGTGAGTTTGAGGCCAGCCTGGTCTACAGAGTGAGTTCCAGGACAGCCAGAGCTGCAGAGTGAGACTGTGTCTCAAATATAAATAAATGAATAAATCTTAAAAAAAAAAAACAAAAACAAACAAAAAAAACCAAGGAAGCTCTTAGTAGGCCTAGGAGCTGAAATCGAATGCTCACTTTAACTATATACTGTAGTGTAACGTACCTGTGTGAAGCAAGCCCACAGGGCAGACCATCTTACAGCCTGCTTTTCACGTGTGTGTGTGTGTGTGTGTGTGTGTGTGTGTGTGTGTGTGTGTGTTTGGTGGTGGGTTATCTGTGTGCTCAGGTGTGCGCACGTGTATGAGACAGAGAGGAGCTGAGTTGAGAAAAGGAATCTAGACCAGACCCAGGGAAGCCTGGGGAGGCCTTGAAGCGATGCCCACTGAGACTTGAGCAAAGGACACAGACGACCAACACTCACCTACAGTGATATGGACCGGCTCCATACTGTGGGCGTGTCCCCCTTCAATTTCGGAGGTATCTCGGCTCGAACTCAAGTTGTTTTTCTTCTTAACGTGGGCCACCACAAAGAAACACAACCCCACAAGCACAATCAAGGGCCCCATGATCTGCAGAGACAGGAAGCCGCAGATCTGGGGCTCTGTTTCTCCCGTGTCCGTCTCATTCCGCGGCTCCTGTTCCCAGTCTGCGCCGCATCCAGGTACCCAGATGCCCAGGATGCTGATGAGCATGCCACTGGTCAGGAACAAGAATCCAAAGATGAGGCACTGGGCAAACTGGCGGCTCTCTCCACAGATGAAGGATTGGTCAGGGTCCTGGAGGCCTCGCCGCTGCCCCTCCCGCAGATGCAGGCGCGCCCGGGAGCGGGCCAGAATCACAGCCCCCAGCCCAATCACTGCGCACGATGGGCCAGCAATCTTGAGCACCATGTTGCAGTGTGAGAGAGCCTTATATTGGCATGCCTGGTAGCCAAAGATGGAGAGCAGGACTCCCACACACAACAGGACCGCACCGAAGAGGAAGAGGAAGAAAATGAGCTTGCTGACATGCCTGTCCCTCTGGTCCCCATCTGGCTCAGCCGTTCCTACGGAAGACATGGCCAGAAAAGAAAAGGCTTCCTTGTTGCTCCCTGCCGTGAAGCGGAAATGTGTTTCCTTCTCTCCCGAAGTTTCAGGCTCTGCAAACAACAATAAATGCAAAATTACAACGGATACAGCTATCTACGACCAGCTCTGATCTCTTTTTGACCATTGCAGAAATCACAGAAGGGTGACCTGTTAGGAGGTAGAATGTTATGCAATTGGTCTGCTGTAGAACAATGACTTGGCCTATGAGTCAGGAGAACTGGCATCCAAAGACTCCCAAATGTGTAATTTCATGAATATATCAAAAAAAAGAGGAAATTCAATTACCATGCTTCTGAGATAAGGAAATCTTTTTAAAAATAAATAAGATGACTGGGTGTGGCTTTTCCTGTCCTGAGTCTTACAAACTCATTTCTCCAGGCCAATGAAATAATAATAATAATAATAATAATAATAATAATAATAATAGTGGCAGGTAAGGGAAGAGCCATGGGGATAATTTCAGACATACAGCTGTCCGGTGTTGTATCAGAACTACTCTGAGAATTTGGGTAAGTTTTTGTCCAATAACTAACTTCCCACTTCTTGTTTAAGATTTCCCCAGCTTTTCACTTCTCACTTTATTCTAAGGCTGCATCCGCATACGACCCAACGCCCGCAATTTCAACAGGACGGAAAGGTAGTTCAGAAAGACAGTGGGTTTGTGGACTTTTAAGCTAACTCTGTCAAAATGTGATTCTAGGATTCTCAAGATGCCAACCCTAGGGCTGCCCAGACACTCCACCCTCACTGGCAGCTCAGTGTCTGGACCCTGGCATGGCCTGAGAAAAATCTGGCACAACAGGTCAAGTCCAGCCCCATGGCAGAGGTAGACGGTGCCCTCAGGTAGGCAAGCAGACCAAGGCGGGTGGCTGACACTCACCCTCCTCCGCAGCGCCGCCCGCTTCCACAGAGGCTTAGATACTTCGCAAAGCAAGGGTTATAGGGCAATAAAGGCTCACAAACTTGCTGGGAAAACAGAAGTGGGTCCAATGGAAAAGCTCCTGGCACGAAACCCCAAAAGGCCGGTACTTCCAGACTATTTTATACTCATACTAGCTGGGCATGAGGCGCACGCCTTTGATCTCAGCACTTGGGAGGCAGTAGGCAGATCTCTGAGTTCGAGGTCAGCCTGGTCTACAGAGTGAGTTCCAGGACAGCCAGAGAGAGCTCCATAATAGAGAGACCCTGTCCCAAAATAAAACAAAAACAAAAGAGTATTGTATACTGACTCCGCCGAGCAGTGGTTAAAGGATATGCTGGTGTGCACAGCATTGGTTTTGAACCAGTGACCTTGTTTCACTTGGGTGAATGGGAGTAAGGGTCCTTACTGTACCACTCATGAACACAATCCAAATAGGGAAAACTTTAAAATGTGGGGCTGGGGAGATGGCTCAGTGGTTAAGAGCACTGGCTGCTCTTCCAGAGGACCCAGGTTCCGTTCCCAGTACCCACATGGCAGCTCACAACTGTCTGTAAGTCCAGTTCTAGGGAATCTGACACCCTCATACAGATATGCATGTAGGCAAAAACATAATGCACATGAAATAAAAATAAATAAGTAAAAAAAAAACAGAAAAAAAAAAACCTTTAAAACGTAATTTGCCGTTCACATTCATGATCTCACATGAAGGAGTTCATGGCCAAGACCTAGACAAACTAAATCGTGTAAAAAGGTGATTTTGGGTAAAGATAGTAATCAATTGATGCCACCATAGGAAGTACTTCCCCCCCTTGCCCTCTCCCTGGGAAAGTGTGACAGAATCAAAAGAAAGTGAAGGGGAAAAAAAGGAAGCAGATGAGGCAAGCTTTCCTCTCAAACTTGGAAAAGACACATTCCATGAAGATGCTGTTAAGATGGAAGACTTAAAGCATCGTGCTCATTCAAAACACACCTTCCCTTGGATCACATAATCTTACTGCTGCCTTCCCAGATAAGGACTGCCTCAAGTTCTATTAAGAACTCACTCGGTTCTTGGTGTCCTCATTTTTGCAGCGAGTCGCGGCCCTCAACTCTTAAGGCAAGTTCCCAAACACCAACAATATAAACAGAAGAAGCCCCAAACTAGATTTGCAGTTTCTTTCCCCTAGGACACCTAGCACATGGTCCCTGATCCAAACTAAGGTGGGGGGGATCGCCTCAGCGCCCCGCTTAGGTGCGCTCAAAACACGGACACCCAGGGGCATCCACATAGATGGAAAATTACCTAAGAAACCGAACCCTCTCTACCTTAAACTGTTTCCAAAGCCAACCCCACAAAGCCGAATCCGTTCATAAACACTCCTTTGATTTTTCCCAAAGCCAGTCCCAAATCAACAGCATCTCTCCGCTTCCCACGTTCCGGAGAGTTGGCAAAGCCAGGCCAGGAGAGGCCAATGTCTCTGCAGGGGGTTGCTGCGGTTCCCGGGGTGCCGCTTACCTGAGCTGGTCCTGGGACTCTCCGCCGCACGCCTGACTTCCACGCACACCCTCTGCGCGTCCGGGCGCGGAGGGCGGGTCGCCTCCGTGTGCCCAGGGCCAGGCGGTGCCGGGTCCGTGGGCACGGCAGCCGGGCGGGGCAGGGCAGGGCAGGGCTGACCGGTGGGAGCTGGCCGCCGCCGGGTGCTGCCCTCCTGGGGCCAGGGCGCGCCGCGCCCGCCCGAGCGCAGAACTAAGGGCGGCTTCGCGGCCCTGGGACGGTAAGACTTGGCGGTGCACCCGAGGGACGGGGGCGGGGGTGGGGAGGCAGATTGGCCCGCCCCACCAAGCTCGGGGGTACCAGCGAGTTGAGATTGTCCCCCTGGCAGCCGGGACTGCGTGGCGGGCAGCTGGTCCCTTTGCAGCCTAGGTGCAGAGCTCCCGGGGCTGCCGGGGAGCTGAGCCCCGGCAGAGCAACAGGGAAAGCCGAGGATCCCAGTCCGCGACTGAGCCGGGTCCCCGTCGTCCGCCGCCACTGCTGGTCAGAATTCAGGTGGCCGGTCCTTCTACTGCTCTGAGATCTCGACCTGGGGAGGTCACTGGAGCTAGGGTCCCGCAGGGAGCTTTCTACAACAGGATATGGGAACACCTGGGCCCGCTAGTACACAGGGGACCTCGTACTCTAGCATTCAACCCGAGGGCCTCGCTCCTAGACTGAAGTGGATCCCCCATCAAGACCTGTAGTGTGCCACCTCTGTCCGCTCCTGGTCATATATGTGTGCTCACAGCCCTCGTTTGCCATAAAACACCCTTCCTGGTGCTCCAGGGATTAAGCTGTTAACTTTCCCTGACCTTGAACGCGAGTTTCTGATGGGGCTTTGCTAATCCCCGTGCTATTTGTAACCTGCCCCGTGACACTTGACAAGTATCCAACTGTGCTGGTTTCCACACCAGAGGTCAGTCAGACCCGCGCTGTGAGAAGTGAGTCAAGCGTGCTCTGGACCCGAACACGGAGGCGCCCAGAGCTCTGGGGACTTTCCCACTCAAGCCTTTCCTCCCGAACTTCCTGTCTCCTTGAAAGCCTGTCCATTCTAACTCTATAGCTGAGTTAGGTAAGAAGAGGTGAAGAAAGGAAATGGGGGGGGGGAGAGACGGGGAGCTAAGAGGGAGGGGCGGACAGTTACCTGGGCTTTGGGGCTGGTGGAATGGGAAGGGTGAAATGGGAGTTCACCGAGGAGGTTCACAGTCACGGGAGGGGGGGCACTTGTCTAAGAGGCCAGATGTGGGCTTTCTCACAGCCGGGGTGCTCTGAGCACCGAGTCTCTGCCTCACATAATGGTTAATACCAGTATTCAGCACCCAGATTCCTCTGCGGAGTTCCTGCCTTACACCTGCAGCCCATGGCTGTGTGTCTCCAGCTCCCCGGAGAAGGTTGGGGTCATAAGTGGGTGGGGATCCAGCAATCCTGTTGATTCAGTGAAGGAACCGAAGCCCAGAGGTGAACTGGCCACTGCATCTGCTTGCTCGGGGGCAAGCAGCCAGATGTGCTGAAAACTCATCGTTCTACCCTGAGCTCGCCTGTCACCCAGAGAACCCACATGCCGTGAACTTGGAGAATGCTTTTATTACATGGTCTTGTGATGCCAGGGAGGGACCTGTACAGATCAATAAAAGAACTATCCCAAGGACATTGCAGTCATCCAATGCCTTGGGTGGGGCTCTCTTGGTCAAAGTGTCGAGCTACACCAGTCATCCTCTGGAAGGGCACCAAGGTATGTCCGGTTAATGGGCAGAGAACTACCAGTGGTTATTGCACAATAGTGGTGAGCCCTGGACTTTCTAAGAACTCGGGACCTCACGCAGGAGTAGCCCCCTTCACCCCAGGCCTGCTCTTCACTGCACAAAACGGGTCCATGTCCACTGCCCACTCTTTCTCCCCTGCTCGCCTATTTGAAAGTCAGCCTCTGGCTGAGTCCTGTGCGAGCCTGCAAGGGGCCCTGTTGATACAGCTGCCCCTCTGGTGCCACATGACTTCGGGCTCGCCACCCATGACAGACTTGAATGTCCTGGCACCAAGGACAATCAGATTAGCTCCCCCTGGGGACAGTCGCTGTTTGTGTCTTTTGGAGCCCGCTTGACTAAATCAAAGCCTTGGAAACTGATGGTCCTCGGTCAAGTATGGCTTCGCGGTGCTTGTCTTTAGATCAGGTCTGGTCTTGGGAGAGAGGCCGCATGATCCAGAAGCTGGTCCTCCACCCCCAACCTGCAGGTGGTGGGAAAAGGTGCACCCGGACGGAACCCTTAGAAAAAAACGGCATCAACACGAAATTTTAAAACTGAATGAAGCAAGGCACGGGTAGTGGAGGGCTATAATCCTACTTGGGCGGCTGAGGGTCATGAGTTCAAGGACGGCCTGGGCTCCATAACAAGTTCCAGGTTAACTTGGTCTCCCTAATGAGACTTCAGATAACAAAGCAATTCAAAACAAAACCTGGATGTCCTTCAGATCCACCCAGCCCCTGAATACAGAAGGACTAAAGCAGAGGTGAGCGTGCATTTACTCACCCAGCAACTCTTTGCTGAGAATTCAATGGGGAGACAAAGGTTTAGAAAGCCGAGGAGCCCCGCGCCTGGAGGAGAGCCGTTCTTAAGGGAGCCAGTGAATGGTGGAGGTGTCTGCACAGGTGATGCCGTAGCACAAACTTGTTGGGAATGAGGAAGCCGTGCACTGTCTGTGATTGTATAACAAATGGCCCCCAAACACAGAAGCTGGAAACAATAGAGTTACTGTCTCCCACAGTTCCTGAGGGTCACGAAGGAGGTCAGTTTCCGGGAGTGGCTTCGCTGGGTGGTTCTGGTTTGAGGGTCTCTCCCAGGGCTGCAGTCACGTGGTGGGTCAGAATGGCAGGTATGTGTAGGTGTGGCCGGGGCTGGAGCAGCAGCTTCTGGGTGGCTCACATCCCCGGTGCCAAGTGCCATCCCTTTGGCAGAACCGCAAGAATGTCCTCACCGTGGGGCAGTCGGGGGTTTCCCTGCGGGAGCCATGCCGGAAAGAGCCTGAGGAAGGGACGATGCAGGGCCTTCCATGTAGTAGCCTCTAAGAGTTCCACGATATCACTACCTCCACTTCATCCCAGTCCTCTGGATTGAGCCACTAAATCAAGGGAAGGAGAATTCGGTTGCATGTCAAAGGGCCTGTGGGGGGGCAGGTTCTGTAATATCTGGGAGAGGAGGAAAAGAATACTTTAGGCAGAGATAACAGCAGACAGGGGCTGAAGAAAGAACTTGGCGCCGGCTACTCTTCCCAAGGACCCAAAGTGGAGTTCAGTTCCCAGCACTCACATTGGGCGGTTCAGGACTACATGGAACTCCAGTTCCAGGGGATTGGACACCTTCTTCTGGCCTCTTCAGGCACTAGCACACACATGGTAGATACATACATAGACACATACACATAAATAAAATAAAAATAAACCTTAAAAAACAACGGGGGGGGAGGGGGCGGCGAGCAGAGCGACGGTTCAGCCACTAAGAGCACTTGCTGCTCTTGTGGAGGTCCCAGGTTCCATTCCTAGGGCCTATATGGCAGCTCACAGCTGTCTAACTTTTTTCAGGGGCGCTGATGCCCTCTTCTGGCCTCTGCCAGCATCAGACACGCACCTGGTGCACAGACATACACGCAGGCAAAATATCCATACTCATAAACATTTTTTTAATTAAAAAAAAAAGCAAGCACAAAAAGCTCTGAGATGAGCATGGGCGTGTTTGGAGAAGAGCAGGAGGCCAGGGTGGCTGAAGTGGGTGAACACAGGGATGAAGACCTTAGAAGAGAGAGGACACATGAGCCACAAACTGAGCACATTGGGGGCTCAGGGACACCAGGGACACCAGGAGGCAAAGGCCGCCAGCTTGTATGAGGCCTTGAAGATCACTGTGAAAAGTCTCAGTAGAGGAGACGCCCGGACTGGCTTTTGAGCTTAGTGTAGGATCTGATTTTATTTTTTGAGATGGCCTCTCATGGGGAAATCTAGAGATTATAGGTTATAGGCTCAAGTAATCCTCCTGCCTTAGCCTTCCAAGAAGTTAGGGCTGCTGTTTCATTTATTGAATCTTTAATTTATTTTGTAATGCTGGATAATAATTTCAGGGCCTTACTTATACTAGGCAAGTACTCTAAACTGAGCCATATTTACAGTTGGGTTTTTTTTTGTTGTTGTTGTTTTTTTTAGTTTTTAAGGGGTGTGTGTGTGTGTGTGTGTGTGTGTGTGTGTGTGTGTGTAAGTTATGTGTACATGTGCCCTTAGTGGCCTGGGAGGTCTTAGATCCACCAGTTACAGGTAGTTGTGAGCCATCTAAAATAGGTAGCAGGAACCATGCTTCAATACTGTGGATGCTTCACAGTGGATGCTGCCAGTATTCCTCAGGTATTTTCTTTTCTCCTCAACCTAGGAGCCGGAAACATGGGTAGAGGTTGACTGATGGGCATGTGAGAATTTAGGGTTCAGGTTGAGTCGCCCATCTGATCCTTACACAAAGGCAACCCTCTGCAGTCACTTGACAGCCTGGATGTCTGATTTCGCATGGCTGATACCAGCTCTGCCTGAGTGCCTGGTCACCTCACCAGAAGCGTGGAATGCATGTATTTGTTTCAGGAAGAGAGAGTTCACCTGGAGCACTCGGGGCCTTACTGCAGTCAACCTTTCTGCACTTATTCAGGGGGAGAGACTCCCCCCCCCCTTCCAGCACACACATAGCAACCACAGCTTCTGCTCTAAAGGTTAGAAGAAACCAATTTGTTGAAAAGTCTGAAGGAAAAACGGTGGTTTCCTGGCATGTGGTATTGCTCGTTCAATTCTCCCCTGCCTACTGGACCCCAAGGAACAAATGGTTTCTTCCCAGCATATAAAAGGGGATCAGACCGGCTGGACTTTGCTCTTGTCTTTGTTACCTTACTAATTGCATGGACTTTGGCAAGTAGCATGTTCCCTGTGCCTCTCTGTCCTCATCCATGTTACAGGAGCAACGAGACCTACCAGAAAGGCTAAGTATGAGGCAGGTGGAGGATGTCAACAGATGTATTTCTTTTTAACCCCTGTGGTTACTCAGGAGAGTTGAGGATGCCCACAGAGATCAAAATGAGATCTATCATGGTGGTTCGAAGGGCCTGGTTGCTGTGACTTGAGCTAATTCCTACAGCATCCCTCCCTGTTCCTCCTGGGCTCGAGAGGTGTGCTTTGGATGGTTGCAGAGACCAGGACGTCTGCAGTTACCCTCTGTTTCTGCCTTTGTGTTACCTACATTGCTAGAATTTATGAACGGTGCCTAGTTTCCCCAGAGGGTCGTGTGATCTTATAGCCAGCCCATGGGGGGGACGGGGAATCGGATTCTACCTGCCCCCCTTCTCCCAGGTCCTTCCCTGTTGGTTGTAGCCCCATCTCCAAATTCTCTGTCCAGCCCCTCCACTTCCTGGTGGCCACCGTTGACTCCGAGATGGAGTCGAATCAGTTTACCATGCTCTGAAAATGATAACCTAGTGAAGCGAAACAGGGAAATATGATGGAGGGAAGGAAGGGAAGCGGGAGGAAGGAAGGGAAGAAAGGTCTTACCCTGGTTCCGGCCTCCTTTAGAGACTGTGGGCATTGCACTGGGCAGGTAGAATCCTTTGGATGTTTCTTATATAGGTATTTACAATATTTTAGGATCAGACAAGGAAGCTTGTGAAAGGCACCTAGGGATAACTCTCAACATGGCCTGACTCAGAGGCACAGGTGGGAACACCCCCCCCCGCCCCCCCTACCCCCCCCCAGCTGTTCCAAGGTGCTGTACTACACAGATCCCGGGGTCTGGTGTGTGAAGGCTCTTCCCAGGTGTGGCTAGTCATCTCGGTGACACACAAGGAGCCCTCGGCTTCTCCCACAGTAACTTCTGGCCTAAAAAAAAAAAATTTTTTTTTTCTTTCCAGTAATAAGAGTCTAACACCTGAGAGCTGGGAGGGTTTGATAAATAAAAAGGCAGCTTGGCAGCGAGCCAGGCCGCAAGTGCCCCACATATCAACAAAAGGCTTTTTGTGGAAGCCACAGACTGCAGGTAGAGCTAGGGCTGGAGACTGTATTGTTTCAGAAAGAAGGAAAAGAAAACCTCTTGTAGGAGCTGAGTTTGGTTTTTTGTTTTTTTTTAAACCTCACTTAGAAGCTTGATGAGGGAAGGAAGAAGATCACTCGCACGGGGAGAAAGACCCGCCATCCTGCGTGCTGGGTGCAATCCAGGAGAAACAGCTACCTGAATCATCGTTGATAGCCGGCCCTACCCATGGCCAGCTGGAGCCGGTGCTCACAGAGGCCTAGCATGCCCTGTGTGTGCTCAGCACCGTGGGAGGTGGGGCCAGCCATGGCTGTCCTGGCCCACAGGTGCGCAGAGGCATTATGCACCTCACAGAGGCATTATGCACCTCACAGATTTCATGGCTCCGGAGCAGGCTCGGCGCTCTGTCTGGGACCCTCTGCCTCCAGCCGGAAGCAGCTCTGACTATTAGTTTTGAGTCATTCGAGGACAAACTAACAAGCTCCTATTCATCCTTTACAATTCCAGCTGGGTGCTCCTTCCCAGGGAGGCCTCCTTTGACCTGCTAATCTAAATGAGCCCGGGCACCTTGGACACCTGCGACCCTGTGTATTTATGGAACATTCAAGACCCTGGGTTGGAGCTGTGGTTATTTATTATCTCCTTCAGAGCCCCCCATCCCACCCCATGGGGTGACCTCCTGACCCTTTCTGTCACCATCACCTTTGGTGTTCTGGAGTGCCTGTCCTTGGTGTTTAGCATCTGGCTGGTCCCTGTCACTCCAAACCCCACCTTCATCCTGCTCATCTTGAGCCTGTACATGGTGGCCCACCTGGAACCCAAGCCTTGTCGCCTGAGTCCTTCCCCCTCCATGTCCCTTGGCTGCTACCATCCATCTGCTCAGCCAAGACCGGTGGTACCAGGACAGCTTCTCCGGATAAACAGAAGCTGCAGCATCAGCCTCGGGACCTCACACGTCCAGCCTTTCCTGCTGCAGCATCAGCCTCGGACCTCGCACGTCCAGCCATTCCTGCCGCCTCTGCCGCCCTTCATTCACATGCTCGAGTCCCTTGCTTCTCTCTTCTTCTGTTCATCTAGTCCTGGGGCCCACCAGTTCAAACTCTTTCCCCGGGGGTAGTGCCGGCTCTGTGCCTCCCAGTCCAGGACAGTCCGATACCCTAACTTTTGGTCCATGTCTTGTGGCTCCCATGAGTCAGCACAGTCACTGCCTGCTGTGGTGGCTAGCTTTCTAACGCCGTGACAGAATACCTGAGACAGAAGAGCCGAAGTTGGTTTGGGCTCAACAGTTCATCTTAGCCCTGATCACTTGGCCCTATCTCTTTGGCCTGAGCCTGAGGCAAAGCTGAGCATCACTGTGGAAAGTTCAGTGTGGACCACAGTTGCTCACCTGGTAGCAGCCGGGAAGCACAGCAAAGAGAAGCTGGAGAAGGGGCCACTGTCTTAGCACTGCTTGGAAGGGCACAGCCCAGGACCTCACTCCCTTCCTCTAGGCCACACCTAACAGTTGTACCACTTCCTAACAGTGCCACAGGCTGGCCACCAAGTTTTAATGCATGGTCTTTGGAGGGCATTTAAGATCCAAACCCTAACACCCCGAGTCTCTGCATCAGTAGCTGAGTTCTGCTGGGGGAAAAAAATGCAACTCGGGCTGGAGAAATGGCTGGGAGGTTAAAAGCATTGGATGTTCTTCCAGAGGTCCTGAGTTCAATTCCCAGCAACCACATGGTAGCTCACAACCATTTATAATGAGATCTGATGCCCTCTTCTAGCGTGCAGGCATGCATGAAGACAGAACATTGTATACATAATAAATAAATAACTCTAAAAAAAAAATGCAACTCAAAAATCAGCTGTTATCTATGTGAGTCAGCTGAACTGGGGCCTCCGAGGTATCTGGTCACACAACCCCACGGTGCGGCTGGACTCACTTTCCACAGAAGGCACAACGCCCACCAAGCTCTTTTCTGTGCCCAGGTGACCTCCCTCACTAGGCGGCAAGGCTCTTCAAGCCAGACAAGCAGGTGAACCTTAACCAAGCATGCCATATCTGCCACACCCCTGGCCTGGTCCCAGGTTGCTCCTCCGTTTGCTATCTCCTGCTTGGCTCCTCAGGCATAATGGCAGCCGGCCCCAGTTGGTGCCGGCTTCAAGGCCTTAACCTCCTGCTCTGGCAGTGCAGGTTTTCCCGGTATGGTGAGTGGACAGGTGTCAGCACATGCCAATAGTCTCGTCTTCCATCTCCTGCCGTGAGTTCTTTCTTCCTCAGGAGCTTTCGCTATTTCTCTCGAGTAGCCTTAGCAGGAACTGCCTCTGTCTATCCATAATACTTAGAACAGGTCAGAGAGCCTTTTGTTTATTTATTTATTTATTTTTGGTTTGGTTTTTCGAGACAGGGTTTCTCTGTGTAGCTTTGCGCTTCTCCTGGGACTCACTTGGTAGCCCAGGCTGGCCTCGAACTCACGGAGATCCGCCTGGCTCTGCCTCCCAAGTGCTGGGATTAAAGGCGTGCGCCACCACCGCCCGGCTCAGAGAGCCTTTTGTATAAGGGGCCGATAGTGAATGCTCCAGGCTCTGTAGGCATCTGACCATTTGGCCTCCACCACAGCTATTCCACTCTGCTGCCAAAGCAGCCCTAGACGCAGCCAGCGAATCAGCAAACAAGCAAGGCCGTGGGCCCGCAGCTGTAGTCTCGGGCCCTGAAGACGGGATTCTGGGTAATCTTCACATTATAGAGTTTTCCTTTCCCTAAGTGCACAGCTGTCCTGGGTTCCATGGCCATAAAAGCAGATGGCAGGCCAGAGTTGACCCTTGAGCTGTGGCTTGCTCACTCCAAAAAGGGAGGTGATGATGCTGGAAAGATGCCATAGTGGTTAAGAACACTAGCTGTTCTTCCAGAGGACCCAAGTTCAGTTCCCAGCACCCATAGCAGGTGGCTCACAGCCATCTCCAGGAGATCCAATGCCCTTTGCTGCTCCCCTGACGGCACCTGCACACCACACACACACACACACACACACACACACACACACACACACACACACACACACTTTTAAGGAAAAGGGATGGGTCCAGGAAGGTGGCGGTATAAAAAACACCAAAAATCCTACCCTCCCCTTGGACAGCAGCCACACCAGCACCATCTGTCCGAATCGACAGCTTAGAGCTCAGGGTTGTGCAGGCTACTAACTTCCAGCAGGGCAGGACTCAGCCTGTACATTACAGCTACTCTCTCAGTTTCAGGCCTTAGCAGAGAAGCAGCTGCTTGCTTCCCAGCCACATGCCAGGTCGCAATGGCGTATCCTGATGCCAGTAAGTATTCACACACAGTTTAGAGGAAACATGGTGAATGAAAGGCCACTGGACTCCAAAAAATGACAGTCCATGCCTCCACTGCTTCTGAGTAAGGGGGTGCAATGTGACCACTGTTGATTTCCCAACCCCAGTTTAAAGAGACAGTGTTCTTTCTCTGCTCTCTCATTCTTTTCCCTTCCCTTAGACATTAAAGACTAAGACATGAGAAGGGATACCTGCCCAGGGAAAGTTAGAAAGTGATCACACATGTCCACTAGAAGACCCAAGAAGTCCATAAGTCTACAGCCCCTCCAGGTCCTTAGCACGAAGACAGACTGTAACAATCAAAACATAGTCACCGGAGATGTAGCTCAGTGGAAGAGTGCTTGGCTAGCATGCTTGAGAACTTGGACTTGCTCCTAATGGGGAAAAATAGGTAAACCAAACTCAGCGAATCCTAGGGGGAGTCGAAGCTACTTCCACAGTTACCACAGTATTAGGTTCAACTATCCTATTACCAACAGCAAAAATCGCAGGGCATACAAAGAACAAGAGAGTATGGACAATTCAAAAGGAAAATTAAACAAATCAACAGAAATAGTCCCTGAAACAAGCCTGAAGTCAAAGCGCCTAAATCCATGGTTCTCAACCTGTGGGTCACAACCCCTTCACAGAGTTGAATGACCCTTTCACAGGGACACCTAAGACCATCGGAAAACACAGATGTTTACATTAAGATTCATAACAGTAGCAAAGTTACAGTTATGAAGTAGCAACGAAAATAATTTTGTGGTTGGAGTCACCACAACATGAGAAATTGTATTAAGGTATCTCAGCATCAGGAAGGTTGAGAACCACTGCCCTAGATGAAAATGCTCACAGGTCTTCACCTTCAAGGAAGATGTGGAGAAAGTCAAGACAACAACGTAGGAACAAAACAAGAAGCCAAAAAGAAATTTGGGAGCTTAAAAAAAAATTGCAGTAACCAGAATGGCATTTACTTTAGAGGGAATCAAAGCCAGATTTGAGCAGGCAAGTAAAGCATGGGTAAACTAGAAAATAGGACAACTGGACCTAATCCTTGGTAGCAGAGGAAGAAGCCTGAAGAAAGGTGAGCATAGCCTGTGGAACTCCATAGCCTGTGGAACTCCGTCAGGAAGAGCATCACACACACACCATTGGAGACTCGGAAGTAAAAGAGCAGAGACAACATATGAAGAAAATGGTGGCTGAAAAAAACCTCTCAAATTTGATGAGTAAAGATATTCAAGTTTGGCAAACGCTCAAGTCAGAGCGATCCAGAAAGATCCACTGAGAGTCGTTACAATCAAACTCTTTTTCTAAGCATGACGGTTCACCTTACTACTGTTCTGTTACTCTGCAGAACCCTGACTAATACAGGTGCCTAACTAGGGCCTTCACCCCTACTAACTAGTGTTCACAGTACTGGAAGAGCACGCTGCATGCTACCAAGGGAAGAAGGTAAACAACAACCCTGCTACCAATACTTCCGTCTACAACAGTGACCGGCCTGCATGACTGCTGTGTAATAGTGGCACACACATGGAGTGAGTAACCAACCACTCTTCCATGACATGTAAAGTCTACTTCACAAGATGGAACCCATGCCTGACACTGCTCAGGTGGCCAAGAATCTGAAGCTGGATAGGCCAAGGGCCTAGGGGGAAACCAAATATCATTGTTCTGGTAAAGGAACACAGCAATAAAACAACTCCCAATGCCATTCTTCTATATCCATAGATCAGCGCCTCATTCGGACATCACCAGAGAAGCTTCCTCTTGCAGTACATGGAAACTAGTACAGAGCTCCACAACCAGACAAGGTGCAGAGAGAGAGAGACTTTGAAACAGTCAGTCCTAAATAGGATGTCTTCATCAAAGCCCTCCAATCAGGGCTCAGGGATCTACGCAAAAGAGGAGTGTGGTGGTATTGTGTTCCCCAAAATATTGTGTACTCTAATAAACTTATCTGGGATCAGAGAACAGACAGCCACTAGATACAAAGGCTAGAAAATGGTGGCACTCACACCTTTAATCCTAGCATTCCAGAGATAGAAATCCCTCTGGATCTCTGTGAGTTCAAGGCCACATTGGAAATAGCCAAGCATGGTGACACACACCTTTAATCCCAGAAAGCCAGCCTTTAATCTCAGGGAGTGGTGGTAGAAAGCAAAAAGATATAAGGCATGAGGACCAGAAACTAGAAGATTTTGGCTGGTTAAGCATTCAGGCTTTTGAGCAGTAATTCAGCTGAGACCCATTCCGGATGAGGACTCAGAGGCCTCCAGTCTGAGGAGACAAGACCAACTGAGGATCCGGCGAGGTGAGATAGCTGTGGCTAGTTCTGTCTCTCTGACCTTTCAGTATTCACCCCAATAACTGGCCTCGGGTTTGATTTTATTAATAAGAACTTTTAAGATTCATGCTACAGAGGAGGCAGAAAGATAGTAAGAGCCAGAGGGGATGGATGATCCCAAAGAAACAGCATCTTCTGGACAGACAAGGACTGGCATGAATATATGAACTCACAGAGTCTGTGGCAGAAAGCGCAGGATCTGCGCAGGTCCAAGTCCGATGGAGTTCCAGAACTCAGAGGGGGAAGTGGATGTGGGCTCTCATTCCTCACCAAAAAGCTGCCTCCAACTGACATCTGCTTGCAAAGGAAAAATTAGTTTTCTCCAATGAAGTCTCACTGAGTATAGAGACCACCCTTCAGGATAGGCTCTGTGCCCAACAATAGATGGCCAACTGAAAGCAACCTCAATGGTATTTCTGTGGACTTTTTTGTCTCATATTACTTTGTTTGGGTATTTTTGTTTGTTTGTTTGTTTGTTTTGTCGTATTGGTCTTTTGCTTGTAGAAAATGCTTTCTAATTTTGTAGTTGTGTGTGTTGTGTGCGTGTGTGTGCGTGTGTGTGTGTGTGTGTGTGTGTGTGTGTGTGTGTGTGTGTGTGTGCGCCACATGTACACAGGTGCCTGAGGAAGCCAGAAGAAGACACTGGATCCCCTACAGCTGGAGTTACCGGTGGTTCTGAGCTGCATGACAAGGGTGCTGGAATCACCCATGACTGTTGGGTTGGTTTTTTTTTTTTTGAGATTATAATTTAATTAGAACATTTCTCCCTTCCCCTTCCTGCTCTCCTTCAAATGCATAGCCTAGTTGTTATTGCATGCATATGCTATTACTTTGTTTGTTTGTTTCTGTTTTTCGAGACAGGGTTTCTCTGTGTAGTTTTGGTGCCTGTCCTGGATCTCACTCGATAGACTGGGCTGGGTAGACTCCAACTCACAGAGATCTGCCTGGCTCTGCCTCCCAAATACTGGGATTAAAGGCGTGCGCCACCACCGCCTGGCATTCTACTACTTTTTTTTTAAAGACAGGGTCTCACTGTGAAGTGTGGCTGGCCAGGAACTTGTAGACATGCTTGTCTCTACCTGCTGATGGCCATATACTGTGAGTTTCTGTCTAGCATTCATTCATTTAACGTGCCAGGTTCTATTGAGTATTTCTTGTGGAGCAAGTCGAACCCAACTGGGGTTCTCCACAAAGAGCCATAACCAGTGAACCATCTCGCTAGCCCCTTGATCATTAATAAAAACAGTTCTGTATAAACAAAATTAAATCGGTTTCAAAACAAATCCTGAGAATCAGCACGTCTTCTCCAAGTAACCAAATGCATTCTCGGAATCCTGGCTGTTTTGATACTTCCATAACACATTGTGGCTTCAGCACTTGCCCTATATTCCCTCACAGTATGCTCTTCAGACCATGGCTGACTTCACCTCTGAACTGCTTCCTCTTGTTCTTGGGCTCAAGCATGATCAAATCTGACTTGTTTACTGTTAGAGTTTGGACATTGCTAGGGTTTGGACCAGGCTTAGGCTAACAGGAACCCCCTGGCCACAGTCTCCTGTCCATGGCTGAATTCATGTTCACATCAACAGTTCTGTATTCAGGAGGGAAATCTGGTGTGCGTAACAAACTAGTCATCCAGATGTTTCTGGAGTTTGACCCACTGGATCTAGTGGGTTTGAGGATTGTGCTATTCAAAGCAAATCACAACACCTCATTCATCAACAGGATTCCTAGGGATACAGATGCTCCAAGCCCCTTCCCTGATGATCGGCTGCCAATCTCCAGAAACTGGGTGGGCTGAGGCAACAGAGTTTTCCCAGTGCAGGATTCTGGAATGTGCAATTCTTTTCTCTTTTCTTTCTATTTAAAATTTCAGAGGATTTGTTCTTCCCCTCAGAGGAATAAACTTAGAACTGCAGCACACTCTCCTCTCTGGGGGGCCAGTACTTCTCCACCACAAACAGCTGCGGCAGCGGTGGGACAGCTGTAGTGGCTGGCCCTCACCGGGCTTGAGAAACCCAGGGTTCTGCCCCCCCCCCCCGCCCATTAGGAAGATCTTTTATGGCAGTTCTTATTAAGGGGCACACTCATGAAGGCCCTGTCTTCACGGCTCCGTTTCATTAGAGTCTGGCATGAGCACTTCCATTTTGGTAGACAGTTTTCACACATACAAGGGAATGGTATTGAGCCTTTAAAAGGATAGGAACTTGGACACACGCCACAGCCTGGATGGACTTTGAGACTGTGATGCAAAGTGAAAATAAGCCAGTCACAAAAAGAGAAATAGAGTACAATTCTACCTAAATGAGGCACTTTGAGGACTCAGACTCAGAGCGTAGCATAGTGGTTGCCAGGACCAAAGAAAACAGGGAATTTTCACTTAATGGTATAGTTTTCAAGACTGTATGAATTACAGATAGAGGTAGTAGTTAGTTACAGCTGTTCAGCATTATGAGCATGTTTCCTATACCGAACTATGAACTAAAAAATAGGATAGTACATTTTATATTACGCTGTTTTTGCCAACACCACAACCAAGTTCTCTGTCGACTCTGGGGCACCAATGCTCTCCTTCCTGAGTGTGTGTCCAGTTACCCTGGACAGCAGTGCAGAGAAGGCTCCCCGGAGGGCTCCCCGGAGGGCTCTGATCACCCACAGGTGATCTACCGCCTTCTCCGTCCTCAGTGGGGCTCCTTTACACACAGTTCCAATTCATTCTCTCTACCCCTCTCCCACCAGGCCACAAATTATTTGCCAGATCCATCACAGAGCTAAATAAGCCACCAGTCCTTCGGCAATCCCATGGGACTGAGGACTCCCCAGGGCCTGTGACACAGGTCTGTCACACCCTCCTTTCCCCAGAGAACTCTTTCCTAAACTGGCTGTACCCTTGGGCCTGGCTGGAATCAAAGCCCTCATCCCCCTGCCTCCAGGAGTAAAGGCCTGGGGGGGGTCTCACGGCAAGAGTTCTAGGTGCTGAGTGTGTGAGTTGAGTATTACCCAATGGCTTTCTAAATATCGATCTGCACCATAAATAGATGGGGGAGTGGCCAGCTGATGAGTCAGAACAAATCATTTTTAATATTAAAAAATGATGTAATCTTTTTTTTTTTTGCCAAAAAAAAAAAACAAAAAAACAAAAAACAAAAAAAAAACCTTGTAGAAAAATCCAGAGAATGAAATGTTCTCACTGTGCCAGGCACGACTCCCCTAATTCCAGCACTCCAGAGGCAGAGGCAGACAGATCTCTGTGAGTTCAAGGCTAGCCTGGTCTACAAAGAGACTTCCAAAATACAGCCAGGGCTGTTAGAGAAACCCTGTCTCAAAAAACAAAAAAAAAACAAAACAAAACAAAAAAAATCTCACTGTATAAAAGTTTCTGTTGTACTGTGTATGTGGACAGGAGGCGTCTGTTGGCTCTTACCCCACAGCAGTAAAAGGACTGATGTTCCAGCAGTAAGTAGTGGCTATTCACTAAGAGGGCTCATTCATTACCTTATCAAAGGGGATTTTCCCATAAATGCTCACTTTGTGTTTAGTGATCACCAGCATGCAAACTATGTCTGATGAATTAAGCTACTCATAATTTGTACAGACCATGTGATGCAAAAGTATTTTAATATTTTGGACCTAACATTTGTATTAAAAAAAAGTTAAAAATGGCTATAAAGAAAGATATATAGAATACAGGCATGAATTTTTTTGCAAAATAAAATGTATTTCAAAGAAATATAACTAATTAATAACAATCTTACAAAGATAAGATTGCATCTGAATAAAAGTCTGTGCCAACGAAATACATAGATATAAAAATTTACCATGTTGAAAACATATTATTTTAAATAATCTGGCTGAATAAAAGGAGATTATGGTTGTCATGGAATAATATAACTTACCCGTGTCCACATCAGGTGATTTTCAGTAGCAACCACAAATATCTTGCCGTGACTACAATCTACCTAGTACCCACAATCTCACCAGTGGGTGCAAGCAAACACCTCTGACAGATCAAGTCCTGTTAAACACACAGACCTTTATTAAACATTAGCCAACAATTACACGGTAGTTTATACAGCAGCTTGCCAACAACTGTCTGAAGGCAGCTGTCTGAACATTCCAGAACGTAGTTCTCCCATACTCCCTGTGCTCTGGGCCATCAGACTTTGTCACGGCCATGCATGCATGCAAACACACACACACACACACACACACACACACACACACACACACACACACACACGTCTGAGATATTTCTGTTGCATTTTAGTTTGTTTAGAAAGGTGTCTGGCTATGATCCCCAGCCTGGCCTCAAACTCCTGGGTCACCCTTCTGTCTCATACCCAGAGAAGGTCTAACTACAGTAGCATGCCTTCACACCAACTCCTCCTTTCCAGTCAGCCTGCAAGGGAAAATGAAGGGCACCCCTTCATTCCAGGGCAGGGAGTACTTCTAAAGCCAATGAGCATGACTTGATGCCTCTGATTGCCCTGGGAAAACCCACTGTTAGCAGTCACCGTGACACTTAATATTAACTGGCCAGTTTTCACCAATGAAATGGCAGTTAGCAGAGTCTCAGATGTCCTGTCAGTCACCTGAGTCTCAGGCTGGCACAGAATGCCCGTTGATGCTGCCTCTGGGCTGTGTTAGCTAACGTTCTCACTGATGTCCCACATCACCGGGGTGACAGGTTAGCCTAAGTGACACATAACAAAATAGCACAGACCACAGAATTTTAAAGTAGACCATGAGCATTTTTAACACTGTCACATCTCTGAGGAATGCTTATCCAGCTGGGCATCTTTAAATGCAGGAACCCTGGATGATAAAATGCCAGTACTTACACCACCTCAACACATTACAACAGAGGGCGTATGCAACATGCCATAGCGTAAATGCTTTCATTTGAACTTATGACACAAATCTGTCATCTTTGCCATGAGCAAAGAGGTATATACTTCTTAAAAATAGCTTTAGAGGTCCTCTAAGAAGCCAGCTACCTGTTCAGCAGGCCTGTCTTGGGGGTCAGGGGGTAGGGAGTGCCTCTCCTTGGAGCATGAGGACCCTGCATCCCAGAGCATCCAGGGCTGCTGCCCTTCCAAGCAGTCAAAGCTCCCATGATGAGCCCTGAAATTTCTCTAGCTGAGAGACTCTTCCAGGACACAGATTTGTTCCTTCGTGACCTGGTGGTTCCACTAAAGCTGGGAACTGATGACTAAATAGTGGATTCTTTTTCAAAACATTGTTGCTGTTTTTTAATCTTGGCAGCCATCAACTGGCCCACCCAACACAATTTTACTTTGAAAATCACTGTGCTTCATGAAGCAGAGACATATCAGATTTGCTAATCATGATGTCCCCTTGCACATAACAAAGTACCTGTGTGTGTGTGTGTGTGTTTGCATGCATGCATGGCCGTGACAAAGTCTGATGGCCCAGAGCACAGGGAGTATGGGAGAACTACGTTCTGGAATGTTCAGACAGCTGCCTTCAGACAGTTGTTGGTCACCTAGGTGCTCAAAGAATATTTTCTGGATGGAAGATAATTGAAATGCTATTAACAAGATGAGAAATGGGAACTAAACAGAACCAGGAGACGTCCTGATTCAAGGCAGCAGTCAAAGTAGAAGTTACCCTCTCAGTCAGACCTAGTGGCCTAATAAATGTGAAGAAGACAGGCCAGGTGTGCCCGGATCCACACAGGGCCTGGAAGTTCCAAAGGCTAAGTCTAGAAAGGAATTTACATGATTGGCTCTTGCCGTGAATGATCATTTTATTCCACTTATCTCTAGCTCCTGCTCTCACTGTTCCTACCTGAGCTGCATCGTGTGTGTGTGTGTGTGTGTGTGTGTGTGTGTGTGTGTGTGTGCGTGTGTGCTCTTGCTTTACAGAGGGATAAGTGCATTGTCGATCTTGTACACTGTCTCACAGAAACATATATTTCACAAGAGCATTTATCTGCCATGTAATTCTCCTGTCCTACTTGTCAGCTTTTTGTCTGATTCACATTTTAACTTAAATATTTAGTTGATATTTAAATTAAAACCCGGGACTTCTTACACGCTAAAGCAAGCACTGTCCACTGACTGAGCTACACTCCCCAGCCAAGTTGAAAATTTAAATCATTACCCTCCTTTGGGTTACGTGCTTCCGGGGCAAGATATTTAAGTATTTGTGCAGGGGCAGCCTATAATGGGCCATGAGCAAACTCACCTGCTATGTTAAGTAGGGAGCTACTTTTACCAGGCTATACCTCTCTTGAGCCAACCAAGAGGCAAGATCAGTGAGGCCCCTTCCCTGGAGCTATGGCTTGTATCAAATCTGGCCCAGAGACGCCTCTGTGCAAACAAAGTTGCTTTTGTTGCTTCGTTTGGTTTCTTGGAAGGGTCGCCTCTGTATTCCCAGCTTTGTTTCTGACTCGCACACACATTCCAAAGGCGTCCTTTCCCTCTGAGCCAGCTGCTGTCATCTGCTAGCCAGCCACCTGTTAGGCAAATGGTCCCACACGGCCAACCTCAGCTCATTCACCTGGTCTCCTGTTCCGCTTGACTCTCACTGCCCTGACACTCCTTCACTGTGCTCGGTGGTTTTGAATTGCAAATGTCCCCCGATTGTGTCCAAGGGAAGAGTTTGCATTTGTTTCTCATTACTGTCAACTGCTCTAGTTTGCTTCTCTGTTGCTGTGATAAATGCCATGACCAAAAGTGATTTGGGGAGGAAAGCTTGATTTCATCCCAAAGTTACATTCCATCACAAAGGAAGGCCAAGGCAAGAACCCAAGGTAGGAGAGCTTGAGGAAGAAACCTCGGAGAACTGCTGCTTACTGCTGGCTCTCTGCTAGCTTGCTTATACAGCCCAGAACCCTTCTCCCCTCTTCCCCTACCTGTAGCAGGCATCTTTAAAGATCTTATTAATTAAAGCAAACCTGGAGCCAGGTATTGGGGTGAACACTGAAAGGTCAGTGAAACAGACAAGCCACATCCAACCTCACCTCAACAACTTCTCAGCTGATCCTGTTTCCTCAGACTGAATCCTCATCCGAATGGATCTCAGCTGTACTGCTGCTAAAAGCCTAAAAGCTTAAAAAGACCTCTAGTTCCTGGTCCTCATGCCTTACATACCTTTCTGCTTCCTGCCATCACTTCCTGGGATTAAAGGCGTGTGTCACCATGCCTGGCTGTTTCCAGTGTGGCTTTGAACTCACAGAGATCCAGACAGATCTCTGCCTCTGGAATGCTAGGATTAAAGGTATGTGTGCCACCATTTTCTGGCCTCTATGTCTATCTAGTGGCTGTTCTGACCCCAGATAAGTTTATTAGTGTGCACAATATATTGGGAGACACACTATCATCACACCTACCTCCTAGGAATGTGCTTCCCAGAGTGGGATGGGCCCATCTACATCAACTAGCAATCGAGAAAAAACGCTCCACAGACATGCCCACAGGTCAATCTGATCTGGGGAACTCCTGAGCTGAGGCTTCCTCTTCCCAGGTGACCCTAATCTGTGTCAACTTGACAATAAAAGCTGACCAGTATGTGGTGGTTTGAAAGAAAATGACCCCCACAGGGAGTGGCACCATTGGGAAGTGTGGCCTTGTAGGAGGAAGTGTGTCACTGTAGGAGTGGGCTTTGAGGTCTCCTTTGCTCAAACTAAGCTCAGTGTGACACACAGTTGCTTCTGCTGCCTGCAGGTCAAGATGCAGAATTCTCAGCTCCTTTTCCAGCACGGTGCCTGCCTACATGCCACCCACCATGACGATAATGGACTAAACCTCTGAAACTGTAAGCCAGCCTCAATTCAATGTTTTCCTTTATAAGAGTTGCCATGGTCATGGTGTCTCTTCACAGTAACAGACACTTAAGATACAGTACAGCCACTGCTCACAAAATTTCTGAAGATGACAGGATTCTTTTTATTCCATTAAAAAAAAAAATCTTTCAAGGTCAAAATGGTTCAGTCGGTAAGTGCCTGCCACAGAAGCATTATGATGCCAGTTCTTATGCTAGTGCTGAGGGGTAGAGACTGCAGGCTCTTTGGGGCTTGATGGCCAGCCAGTCTAGCCCAATTGGTAAGCTCCAGGTTCAGTGAGAAATCCTGTCTCAAAAATAAAACAATTGGGGAATACACCCAACACTGACCTCTGGCTTCCACATACGGGCATGTGGATTTGCAGGTTTGCATACAAACAAAGAGCCTTTTAAAGTAGGATTTTGAATGCCAGTGGTGAAGGCATAAAGGCAGATATTCTAGGTGGTGTAGATCACCATGGGCTGAACCTAGGGCATTAAACAATACAGTAGAATTAATGATGACTCTGTTTGGCTAAAGCATTGGCGATCAAGCCAGGCGATGGTAGTGCATGCCTTTAATCCCAGCACTTAGCGGGGCAGAGATAGGTGGATATGAGTTTGAGGCCAGCCTGGCCTACATAGTGAGTTTCAGAACCAAGGCTACACAGAGAAACCCTGTCTCGAAAACAGCAACAATAATAGTAACAACAACAACAACAAAAAGTATTAGAGATCAAAGAGTATGTAAGAATGGTGCTTGGGGCTGGAGAGATGGCTCAGAGGTTAAGAGCACTGCTTGTTCTTCCAGAGGTCCTGAGTTCAATTCCCAGCGGCCACATGGTGGCTCACAACCATCTGTAATGAGATCTGGTGCCCTCTTCTGGTGTGCTGGGATACATGCAGGCAGAACATTGTATACATAATAAAGAAATAAATCTTAAAAAAAAAAAGAATGGTGCTTTGAAAAGTCCAAGAGGATACTCTGGTCGTCTTACAATGCCAGGTTGTGGGGATTTATCAGTGTTGCAAGGCAAGAGAGCCTTTAGAAGTTTTCATGGAGGGAATCAGCAAATAGTTTACAGGACAAGCTGAAAATGGGAGGGGCATCTGGCAACAAAGAGAACTGTAGGGTGATGATGCTAATGTTCAGAATCAAAGCAGTGAGTGACCAACACCATCACCATCCCTCCAACACATGTGTGTTACACCACTCATGAAGGCCAACTGACTTAGTCACACATAACCTAGATAATTGTAAAAAAAAAAAAAAAAAAAGTTAACTGTTATTTAAAAATACATACAAGGGGCTGGAGAGCTGGCTTGGTGGTTAAGAGCACTTGCTGTTCTTGCAGAGGTTGGGGTTCAGTTCTCCAGATACTGGTGGTGTGCACACAAGCTCCTCAGTGTTTCCAGCAGACCTAGTACCCCTGACCAGCTTCCCCTGGCTTCACTAGGGCACTTGACCAGACAGAAAATATAATGGCTTCAGCTAGAACATGCTCTGCTGACAGGCTGGGTATGTATTTCTCAGACACTGCTAGATCACTGGTGAAGAGACAGGAAATATTCAGCTTATGTTTCTGATATTTCTACTGGCCAACAGTGAAGTTGATGAGGCCAACAAGGAGGACTAAAGAATGGGAGTAAGCTTCTTGGAAATAACTGTGCAACTTTCCAGATCATTAGCAAGCTTGACTCCCCATTACAAACCGTGGAGTCAGGAGTTTTATGTTCATTACTCTCATCATTTAAAAGGGTATTCCAAATTCCTATAATCTTCATTATCAGACTTAGTTCTCCCTCAAAGGTCAAGAACCAATACAAGAGAAAAGCACCCATTTAAAACACAAATCCTAAAAATATTAAAAACACAGATACTTTAAGAGAATGTGTGTGTGTGTGTGTGTGTGTGTGTGTGTGTGTGTGTGTGTGTGTGTGTGTGATGAGTTCCCTCACCAGGTAAAGGTCTAGAGATTCAGTAGGTGAACTTTAGGCGATCTCCATGCATCTGCTAAGCTTGAAGGCTGTTTCCTAGGATTGTTTCTATAATGACTTCCCTAGGATAGTCACACAGGTTTGTCTGTACAGTCCGGCGTTTTAGAACTGTTTGCACGTAGCAGTGAACACAGAAGTGAGGGTGTTCTTATCAAATTGGGAACACCACAAGCAGGCTGCCATTAGAGGTGACCGTTTCCTTAATCTAACCATCTACCACAAGGGTGAGGGCTGCCATGTTCCACCAAATGGCCACTGCCAAGAACTTATCTCACATTCAAAAGATGCCCTTCACCATACCCAGTAAGAACAGGCTCTGTGCCTAAGCCACATGACTAAGAGAGAACTATGCTGGACTGGGTCAACAAGGTTCCATTTCTAGACCTTCAAAAGACAGAGAAACTTCAGAGACTTCAAGTCACCTTGGCTGTAGGACAAGCGGCATTTTTTTTTTTTTAATTAAGAGGAATAAGCATGAGGGGGTGGATTTTAAAATGCTGTGGAGGCAGAACCCACCTAAGCATTTCCAGTTAGAAGTCTCCAGGGAGAGTCAGTTGTCTATGTCAATGGTAAAGCAACTAGATGTTTGAAGCCCTAGATTCAATCCTCTCCCGCATCACACCTCCCCTAAATAAAATCTGCAGTGAGCACTGATGGGTGCTTACGAAGCAGCAACAGCTTCTGGGTGGGCCCAGTCCGCTCCTGGTTCCTTCTGGGAAACTGCCTTCAGAGTCTCTGATGATATCTAGGTATTTTTCCCTGGCTGCTCAATGAGATTCCAGGTGATAGGGTTTGCAGTCATTCACATGAAAAGCCAGAGGTTGTTATTTCTAGGACTGTTATAGAAAAGTCGATAGTATCTGGAAAATGTATCGAAGCCATATAAAGTCTGCATGCCTTGGAATGTCTGACAGGCTACATTACTTTCAGTTAATTACTGAACTTAAAAATATTCCAATTTTAAAACTCCCGTATTTCTTGCCCCAAGACTTCCTTGTAGGTTGCCTACCCATAAACACTTGTTTCCAGAGGTTATTTGCAATATCTGATTTGCATATTTCATAAATGCTTTTTCTTACAGAAGCTGAGTTTCTAGTCTATAACTTCCAGCTTCTCTTATGTGAAAATGTGGGCTGCATTCCCTATGGTATGATGCCTTACTTAGCCGTGATGCAGGGGGAGGGGCTTGGTCCGGCCCCAACATGGTATGGTAGCCTGTGTTGACTCCCCAAAGGAGGACTTACCCTCTATGAGGAAAGGATGGGGGTGAGAAAGGGGAAGGGGGCAGGGGGAGAAGGGGAGGGAGGAGGAACAGTGGTTGGTACGTAAAATGAAAAAAGAAATTTAAATAAAAAAAGACAGCCCAATGTAGTGACACATTTTTAAACCCAGAGATTAAGGCAACTGAATCCTGAGTACAGTGAGTGACAGCCTGGACTACGCAGTGGGTTTGAGACCAGGCTACATTACATAATAAGGTTAGGGCCAACCTGAGCTACAAAGTAAACTCAAAGTCAGTCAAAATTACACAGTGAGATGCAGCCAGAAACACCCACAAAGAGACTGAAGTGGTGGATCCGGGGCTAGGAGTCTGAACGGCTCTTGCGGAGGACTCAGGTGTGACTCCCAGTACCCACGTCAGGTAGCTTACAACTACACGTGACTCCAAATCTGGAAGAATCTAAGGCTTTTCTCTGAGGCTTGCGCACTCATACATGTGCTCATACATTCTCTCTCATTCTCTCTCTTTCTCTCTTTCTCTCTCTCTCTCTCTCTCTCTCTCTCTCTCTCTCTCTCTCTCTCTCACACACACACACACACACACACACACACACACACACACACACTAAGGGAAAATACGTATCACCTACAATCACCTACACACAAACAACAAAAAAGGACTGGAAAGAAGTTGCTGTGGTGAATGTGCACGTATCTGAGTGCTCACCCACTTCTGTCCCCAGGACGGCATGCTGGGATGATGCCTCCTACCCTCCAGCGGAAGAACTGACTGGGTCTTTCACTAAGCATGGTGTGTGCCACCAAGGACCCCAAGGAAGGAAAGGCAGCAGCTGCACTCACGGGGAGGCAGGATTCTGATGACTACTTGCAAGAAGCTCAAAGGCCACCTCACCTGAAGCAGTAACCGCCATCTGGGCGTTCCGGTCACGCGGCCATGTATAATGTGCCTGTGAGGGTGTACATGCAAACTGACATGGAGACAAATTAGGACAAAGTTTGCTTTTTCTTTCTTTTTGGTTTTTTTGTTTGTTTTTCAAGACAGGTTTACACTATGTGATGGGGGCCAGCCTCTGGTTCTGGTCCTGAGATGGGGAAGGGGTATCGGTGTAAGGAAAAATTCTGACTGCTGAGTGTATTTCAATCAGGTGGCCCCAAATAACTTGCACTGTCTTTATTTATACTTTAACAGAGCTTTTTCTACCAGGCTTACATGAACAGCTTTATTAGTGGCTCCTATTTTTGACTTTTAAAAATTATGTATTTTAAGAAATACGTTGTAGGTGGGCGGTGGTGGCACACGCCTTTAGTCCCAGCACTCGGGAGGCAGAGGCAGGCGGATCTCTGTGAGTTCGAGGCCAGCCTGGGCTACCAAGTGAGCTCCAGGAAAGGCGCAAAGCTACGCAGAGAAACCCTGTCTCGAAAAACCAAAAAAAAAAAAAAAAAAAGAAAAAAAGAAAGAAATACATTGTAATCATTATAAAAGCCCCATTGTTCCCCATTATGCTTCCCCAAATACACCTTCCCACCCCCTACATAACTTTATTCTAGACATAGAGTTCAGCATTTCGCAGGCTTAACTAAATATCAAGCCAGACACATCCTGTTCTTGCAGCACTTAGGTCAGCTTATGTCAGGAACTGGCACTTACTTTCGGTTACAAAGTTAAAAAATAATAGACATGGGTACAGTGCTTTAAGGACAACAATATTTGAACCCAAACAATTCTTTCATGCCTGCAAAATATGCTTCTATATAGTTCCCTTTTCTACAAGAGGGTCCCATGTCTCAGTCTCTCTGTAAAAGGCAGCCTTTGATAGGGCGTTCTTTTCCCATCTCACTATATCATACTTCTTCCGCCAATATAAGCTCCTGTGTAGGGTAAAAGGCGAATGGATCTTTCCATCTCATATTTTACACTGCATTTTTTTTTTTAAACCACTGGATCATACTAGATCCTATCACCGCTTCCATGTGCTTGCTGTCCAGGGAACTTAACTCTCAACAGTTGGCACTATGTATTCCTGAGGCTTTTTTCTCTCTTCTGTGTATGAATGTCTTACTCTCCCTTCCAGAACTGTGAGACATGGTTAATGTTCCAAGTATTGTTTTCTCATCAGTACCTAATTGTCTCTATTGAGTCAGAAAAGTTCTCAGGATTAGGAGTTGTAGCTAGTAATTCCAGACAAGAGATTTGAGAAGCGTTAGCCCTCTGCTGAATCTTAGGGGAAAATACTAGAGAAAGAACAGAATTTCCAGGGAAAATTACAGATATTGCATGTGTGACTGACAAGGTAAAAATAAAAACCACCCAAAGAATCAACAACATAATGAGAGAGAAAACAGCCTGTAAGCTGCATGAATCCTGCAGATTCCTATGCTGTCCTGTGGACTACTTGCCAAGTGAGTCTTTTTCCATGGGTGCCTTGCCCGGAGGAAACCCGTTGGACAGGTATGCTGATCCCAAACTAGGCTGCATGGCTCTGGACAAACTATGTAGCCCTGGCTGTTCTGGAAATATGTGGACCAGCTGGCCTGAAACTAAAAGGTCTGCCTGTCTCTGCCTCCCAAGTGTGGAGATTAAAGGTGTACGCCACCACTGTGCCTGGCCTACAGCTTTTTGTACTTGATGAAAACAGAAACTCGCTCAAGTTTTCTAAGGGAGCATGCCGCTAACCTAAGGTGGAACCAAACCATCTCTGCTGCAAGTTCCTGCCCTCGAGTCTCTGTGATTCACACGGACTGTGACCTTAGCTTAGAGATGAACTGTATTTTAATATAACACCACCCAAAGCCTCCCTCTCCTGGCAGGGTCAAGGAAAGCAGATAATCACAGGAGGGAAGTTTTCTGAAGAAAGATTTGTGTGCAGCTCATGTCAGTAGAAAGTTCAATCTGCACTCTATTTCTAAAAGTATTTTCTAAAGATACTGTAAATGTGCTTATATGACAAGAAAAATGAAATGTGGACGACAACAAACATTTGTAGAAAATAAAAATCCTGCCATCTAGAAGTTGTAACAGCTTGGTGAGGGTTCCACAAAGATATCTGCTCTCAATGCATACACTTACAAAAATAAAAAAGAAAGTGTGGTGGTGGACACTTGTAATCTCAACTGAGATAGGACTATAGGTCCAAGGGTAGCCTGGGCTACTTAGTGAGTTCCAGGCCAGCTGTCTTGAAAATAACACCATTTAAAATGGCACTTTATCACTAACCACTTGGTACTATTATGGCAGTGTTTCAGAATCAGTAACTGTGGTGGTTTCAGTAAGAACAGCACCCACAGGCTCATATATTTGAATGCTTAGTCATCAAGGGAGTGACAGTCCTCAAGAAGGGTTAGGAGGTGTGGCCTTGTTGGAGGTGTGTCACCGGGGGTGGGCTTGAGGTTTCAAAAGCCTGAGCCAGGCCCAGTGGCTCTCTCTTCTCTCTGCTGCCTGTGGATCCAGATGCAGAACTCTCAGCCACCTCTCCAGCACCATGTCTGCCAGAGTGCCGCCATGCTCCCAGCCATGATGAGAGACTAAACTTCTGAAACTGTAAGCAAGCTCCAATTAAATGCGTCCTTTTATAAGAGTCGTCATGGTCATGGTGTCTCTTCACAACAATGGAACACTCACCAAAACAGAAGTTGGTACCAGAAGTGGGGTGTGTTAGTTAGGGTTTCTAATTGCTGAGAAGAGATGCCACGACACGGCAACTCTTATAAGGAAAACATTTAATTGGATGGCTTGCTTACAGTTTCAGAAGTTCAGTCCTTTATCATCATGATGGGGAGCATGATGGCATGTAGGTAGATGTGGTGCTGGACAAGTAGCTTAAGAGTCGCACTTTTTTTTTTTTTTTTTTTTTTTGAGACAGGGTTACTCTGTGTAGCTTTGCACCTTTCCTGGAACTTGTTCTGTAGCCCAGGCTGGCCTCAAACTCACAGAGATCCACCTGTCTCTGCCTCTGCCTCCCAAGTGCTGGGATTAAAGGCGTGTGCCACCACCGCCTGTCGAGTCCTACATCTTGCAGGCAACAATAAATGGTCTGTGACACTGAGCAAACCTTAAGCAAAAGAGACCTCAAAGCCTGCCCCCGCCACTGTGACACACTTCCTTCAACAAGGCCACACCTCCACATAGTGCCACTCCCTATGATTTTATAGGGGCCAGTTGCATTCAAATTACCACACGGGGTGTTGCTGTGACAGGCCTGACCATGCTGCTTGTTGACAGAATGTGGATCAGGAAAGCCCCACTTTACAGGGGCCATAACGGCTGAAGCATGGAAGACAGTGATGAGGATAATTTGAACTGTGGGGTCCAGCTCAAGAGTTTCAGAAGGAAAGAATATTAGCAACTGGCCTAGAGACCATTCTTACAATATTTTGGCAAAGAATGTGATTGCTTTTTGCCCTTCTCCTAAAAGTCTGCCTGAAGCTAAACTGAAAACTTTTGGATTAATGGCATTGGTGGAGATTTCAAGACAGCCTAGTATTGACTCTACCATGTGACTATTAGTGGTCACTCTTACACAGATCTTTAATGAAAATGAACAATCTGAGCAAGGAAAAATACAAAGTGTACAGTTTGAGAAGAAAAGAAGCACCAGGAAATGTAATGGTGCTAAGTCCAGTGTTCCAAGTTCCAACCCCGGGAAGCAGCAGAACTTGGCAGCTCTGGCTTGGTGGTTCTGGCTTTGGAGTCAAGGATACAAGAAAGCGGCTATGGAATCTGCCTTGAAGAAAAGCTACCAAGGTCAGGAGTCTATCAGGGATGCCCCCACATTGAAGTCCAGAGAGGCTATTGTGTAAGGCTGTGAAGGCAAGCCTGGGTTGTGTTGGGGGCCCCAAAATGTTGGAGATGCCAGAGGAGGGTTGAAATGAATGATAAGTGGCGCTGATTACCGCACAAAAAGGTCATGAGCCACAGCCACGCTACCTCGTAGCAGAGAGCTTTATTAGGATGAGGGGAGGGGGAGACAAGAGAACCAGGCCTGGGGAGGAAAGCACATGCAGAGAGAGGTAAGATGGTGGGGGGAGAAAAAAGAGGGGGGAGGGGTCTGAGTCACGGCTCTTTAGGGCGCAGATGGGCCTACAGAGCCAAGCCCTCAATGTGCTTTGTGTGCGCGTACATCATCACCAGCGTACACGGATGACGTAAGATGCAAGATCCTTTAACTCCTGAACTGCTCATGTGCGGGTCATGCAGCCGGAGTGAGGGTGGAATTCTAACAAGGGAAGCTGCAGACCAGGTGTGGAACCAGCCCACGAGAGAGAAGTGCTTTGCAGACAACCAAGCTTGAAAGGAATTGGAGATCTGAAGACTACTTTGCCACTGGACATGGAAATGCCGAATGTGGAGTTTTCTCTGCTGGCTTTCAGTCTTGCTTTGGCCCAGTGTTTTCTCACTGTGCTCTTTCTTCCCTTTTGGATTGGTAATGTATATTTTGTGCCATTGTATGTTGAAGTATGTGATCTGCTTTTTTATTTTGATCTTATTGAGGGTTACAGTTAAGAAATTGCCATGAGGGCTGGGGTTGGGGGAGGGGGCTGGCGAGACCGGGAGAACTTGGCTGGCTGGCTGACTGAATGGGGATGCTTGGTGTGGTGGCTGTTCTTGCCAGGACAATAGCTGGCTGACAAAATCAGGCTCAGGCCTTTCTGACTTGAGAGAAGCCTGCGTGGAGCACAGCTTTATGTCGGTCCAGTGCTGGCCTCAGATGACTTGGGTGGATCAGACTTGCTGCCTGCACTTATGAAGCCCATGATCTGCCACCAACCCGTGGGCTTGGAAGCCATGCACCTGCAGCTGGATTCCTCTGGGACTTGTGAAATGTAGGTCCTAAGGCCTACTCCCTGGAAATATAAATCTGGCCAGTTATTATTGTAGCTGACAGGATTCACAGCTGAGTGTGATCAAGAATTACTTTTCTACTCTGGTACTACGCATCATCATGAAAGCTAGCCAACAGGGATGAAGCTTTCAGCTCTTCCCATATTGTCCCCACATCCTTAACCACACAACTTCATGTGCTCTCTCAAAAAAAACCAAAACAACCCAGGAAAATCAAAAAACAAAAAATCAAAACAGACAAAGAAGAAAATCAACAAGAGAAAATCCAAACCACATCAGTACAAAATCCGAAACAAAATACGCACAAAAAACCATGGAGTTCATTTTGTGTTGGCCAACTATTCCTGAGCATGGGGCCTGCCCTGAAGTGTGGTTGACATTCCCAGTAACACTCCACTGAAGAAAGCTGATTTTCCCCTTCCCAACAGTAGGAGCTCCAGAATTAGGGATGGGACAAAAGATGTAATTCTCTTAGTACCACTGAAAGAATCTGATCGTCTGTTCCACCTTCCTGAACCATTTCTATTGCACAAACAATGGCAATTGACAACTACCTGCTGTTCCCATTGGCCAAGGACCTCCAATCACAATCTTTCAAGCACTGAATAAGCAAGCATGTTTGAAGCTCCAGGGTTTTTCTGTGTAGCCCAGGCTATTCTGGAACTCACTCTGTAGACCAGTTCAAGGTTTGAGCTCACAAAATCTGCCTGCCTCAGCTTTTCCGGTGCTGAGATTAAAGGCCTGGTGAGATTGGATACATCGTTGTAGGCACCGGAAATAGAGAAGTCCCGAGAGCCAGGGCCTGGACAAACTCACCTCTCTGTGTGGTGTTCCTTGGCTGGAATTCAGGCTCCTCCCCCGCTGCCCTTGTACGCGTATTCATCACCTCCACATAGGAAGAATTGGCATGTTTAGCTACTTGTTATTTCTACACTGCGGTGTAAGTCAAGGAGAGAAGGAGCCTGGCCAGGTTGGTTTGGGCTGCATAGACTGGCAAGGTTTGTTCGACAGCCCACCGGATATTGAAAGCACAGCATGGTCTGATGCAGGAATTCTGGCTACTTCTGGCTGCACACATTCGTCCTCCCTACCTTCTAGTTATCATAGAACCCACCACCTTCCACTTCCTGAGTAGACCCCAGGCCTGGTGTAGCCTCCAGCTCAGACTAGCCCCCATGGATCCCCTCCAGAAATGGGACTCAGCATTGATTTCTGGGTCTTCTCAAGTGACCATTGTGGAGACCTCCCAGGAAGGCTCTGCATCCTCTCACCTCATCTCCTTAGAACAGCTGAGGTTGGACCTCAGTGGCCTGAGCACCAACCCTGGCTCCAGCGCCCCTACACCTCTGGCAGAGGGGCTGCTCCAGAGGCAGTGCATGGAGCAGAATAACTTCCTGGAGCAGCACTGTGGACTCCTGGGTTTCCCTCAGAAGAAGAAAGCATTCCTGGGACACTTGAGACGAAGGCGCCGAGATCACAGGGCACCTTACCCAGTGGAAAAGGACAGCAGGATCTTCCGCTCAGGCAACAGAGCTCAGAGTTGGTTCCGATGTGAATGTTGGTATTGCCAGGCCCGTGGGCAAAATATTATTGGGGAAAGGGATGGGGCCTCCAATCCTTCCTCCTGGGATACACTAGTGCAGGGACTTGGTGGCCTTACGCTCAGCCTGGGAGCTGAGAGAAGCAGCGTCCTGCCAGAGGAGGCGCAGCAGCAGCAGCCTCAGCAGCAGAGGCTGTGGCAGCCAGAAGAGAAGTGCCAGCGGGAAAGCAAGAAGAGGTTCCAGAAGCTGTTCAAGCAGTGGTTGGAAGAAAACTGAGGTGCTCATCTTCAGGAGACACAGACCCCCAATGATCCACACAGTGCTTCGTTGTCAGCTTCTGCGTGTAGGCTCCTTTGTGGGACAAAATACTCAGCTGTCCATTGCGGGACTCCCCAGGCCTGCGCGGTTTCACCAACATCTTCCAGGCATGAGATATGACCCATTCCCAGGAGGACCTCCGCTTTCCTGCCTGTTATTTGTGGAGTACTGTGAAGCGTTCTAGTGTAAAGGAGACTACACACCCCTGGTCCTCAGCTTATCTCCTATGCTCCTGTGATGCATGTTGACACTTTTCCTGCCTGGATCTCTGTCTTTCTACCTACTTCCTTATTAGTACAGTGAGAGTGTCTGTGGCCTTGTGGATGTCCACGTGCTTTTGTGCCCTTTGATCCAGGTTCAAGAATCTGCAACTGTAAAGTGTGAGGAGAAAGATGGAGTCAGACCATGGTGGTTCATCCTTTTACCTTCTGTATAAACAAGATATTCAACTATGCTAGGCTAACTGGAAGTTCACGTGTAGCTGCTCCTTAACAGTAGAGTAATATCCTCCCACACGGGAATTTCTGATGGAGTGCCTCATTGTCAATGCCAAATAATAAACATACTTATGAAAGAAGAGTGACCTTAGAAGGCAGGGTGGTGGTATTTTGTTTCTTGTCAGAGCTGGAAAATCCCTGACTGGTAGGCTAGACTCTAACAGGAGGAGCTCAGCCCCATGGAGATTTGGGAAGCAGGGTGGAGTGGGATTGGATGGGGTGGAGTGGGAGGGCATGGTGGTTTAAAAGAGAATGTCCCCCATTGGTTCATGTATTCAAACTCTTGGTCCCCAGTTGGAAATGTTTGGAAGGATTAGGGGATGTGGCCTTGTCGGAGTTGTGTCACAGGGAGTGAGTCTTAAGGTTTCAATAACCCAGTCCATTCCCAGTTATCTCCTCTCTGCCTGCTTCCTGTGGATCCCAGGTAAGCTCTCAGCAATAGACTCATCGCCATGCTCCCTGCCTGTTGCCATGCTCCCTGCCATGTTGGGCAGGGACTCTAACCCTCTGCAAATGTGAGCCTCAAATTAAATGTTTCATTTGTAAAAAAAAAAAAAAAAAAAAAAAAAAAAAGAAATTGCCATGAGTCTCAGGAGAGACTGTGTTGTGACTATAACAGATTATGGGAACTTCTGAAGTTGAAATGAATGCTTTTTGCATTATGATATGGTTACAAGTCTACAGGGGCCAGGGAGTGGACTGTGGTGGTTTGATTAAGAATGGCCTCCACAGGAACATATTTATTTGAATGCTTAGTCATCAGGGAGTGGCACTACTTGAGAAGGATTAAGTGTGGGCTTGTTGGAGGAAGTGTGTCACTGGGGGCAGGCTTTGAGGTTTCAAAAGCACAAGACAAAACACTGCAGTGACTTTCTCTTCTTCCTGCTACCTTTGGATTTGGATATAGAATTCTTAATTATTTGGCTAACTCTTCCAATTTTGTCATACTAGGAACAACATTGCAATAAGTATCTTTTGTGCACATTTATTTGTTAATCACGTTTTCCTAGGGAAAAAATCCCCAGTGATTATTAAATGATACATATATTGAGGGGTAAAAAGGCACTGGATTCAAATTACTATGTAGAATGGTCATAGGAATTTACTATCTTAAAAATAAAACAGTAGATATTTACTTTCAAGTTGATCTTGCTCACTTGTAACTTTACATTGTTAAGAACAGATTAAAATGTTGACTGGGGCCCGGTGTGGCTGCTCACACCACCAATTCCAGCATTCAGGAGGCAGAGGAAAACAGATCTCTGTGAGTTTGCTGCCATCTTGGTCTATGTATTAAGATAAGCCAGAGATATACAGTGAGATCCTTTCTTAAAAGAAACAAGTTGAAGCCTGGCGGTGGTGGCACACGCCTTTAATGCTGGCACTTGGGAGGCAGAGCCAGGTGGATCTCTGTGAGTTTGAGGCCAGCCTGGGCTACAAAGCAAATTCCAGAAAAGGTGCAAAGCTATACAGAGAAACCCTGTCTCAAAAAACAAAAACCAAACCAAACCAAACCAAAAGAAACAAGTTGATTGGGATGGGAGCAAAGGTTTGATTGCTAGGATTAGGGCTGGAGTCAGGGCTAGGATTACCACCTGTGGAATACATCTGTGGCTGTCAATCACTTCCTTTCCATTGCTACCCCTCCCCTCCCCCATCTCATGTAAAGATTTCTTCCCTTCTCTGCCTCATACACAATCTGACCAACTGGACATGAGCAAAGAGGTGCCAGAAGCTTCCAGAAAACTTACTCTCCCAACAGAGAAGACAGATGTGACAAAACGGCTCTTGTCTGCCTGTGGTGTAAGCATACTCCTCCTGGAGCTGTGGCCACTCCTGCAGCCCCGAGGAAAAGGCCAAAAGTTTTCTACTGACCAATGCCAACACCAGAAAACTTGCAGACCACAGGAAATGAGCAAATTATTTGCTTGCTTTAAACTTTTCTTACCTTGTTTAAAACATTTTTCTATTTGTGTGTATGTGTGTGTGTGAGAAAGAGAGAGACAGAGACAGAGAGACAGACAGGACGTGTGCATATGGAAGTCAGGACAACTTCTGGAAGTTGGTTCTCTCCTCTACTGTGGGATCTGGGGTTTGAAGCATGATCATCAGGCTTTTGCCTCCTGAGCCATTTTGTCAGCCCTCCTTTCCAAAAGACAAACCTGAATACCAAAGATAATCATTTCTGGGTAATCGAACATGAGCATGCAGGACACTCACTAGAAGGGTGAATGGAGGGGCTGGTGAGATGGCTAGGTTAGGAAAAGTGCTTTGCTGTCAAGCCTGACACCCCAAGTTTATCACTGGGACCCATAGGAAGAGATAAGAGAACTGACTCCAAGTTGTCTTCTGACCGACACACACACAAATAATAAATGTAATTTAAAAAGAGGGAGTATAGAAAAAAAAATCAGCTGTATTAAAAATAAGGATAGACTGTCAATATATAGCAAGATTTTATGGAATGCCACAGACTCTCTCAAATGCATGTTTGGGGAAGGGTCAGGAAAATTAACAAAATGGAGAAGGGACATGGTAAGCAGAGGACTGTTTATCTGAACCTAGTTTGATGTTTGTCACCTCGTGGGCATACAGGGATACTTCATTTCTTATCTTCTCCCACAGCCAACTGAGGCTATAAGATCAAAGCCTAGCTCATGGACCATGGGTGGAATGGATGATTGATTCCATATCTAGGCCTGACCCATAAAAACCTAATGAACTTTGCTTTTTCTCCAGCTGGTGGCCAAATGAAGATTCTCAGCAGAACCATGAAATGGAAGGGGCCCGAGTTCCTCAATTACTGTAGGAGCAAAGATATTCCCTCTACTTAGGACTGTGGGATCAGCCAGTCTGGTACTGTGCTCCACCTCAGAATGTAGGGTGTCACAACTCTCAGACCTGTTTAGTAGAGTTGGAAGTAGACATGAGGAGAGAATAATCGATGGGATGTGTGGTGTGAATGCTAAGAGGTTTCCCAACCAAACCCAAATAATTATACTAGTGTTTTTATGACATATTTGACAAAATTGTCACTATTTAATATAATTTTTTTTCTTTTCTCATTTTATCCTTTTGTTCCTTCCTAAATCCACTGGTTTGGGTTTTTTTATTTTGTTTTTCAGACTTTGTGTCTCTAACTTCTGACATTATGATTTTTTAAAATTACATTTATTTACTTGCTATCTTACTGTGTACATATGGAGGTCAGAGGACGACTTGAGGGAGTCAGTTCCCTCCTTTCATTGTGTGGGTCTTGGGGACTGAACTCAGTCACCAGGCTTGATGACAAGCACCTTTCCCAGGCAGCCACCTCTCAGGCCTCATCATGATTTTAAATTATATACAACTGTTCCTACAAAATTAGTCAAGAAGAAAAGTCTTTACTAAAATTCATAATCAATTTCAATATATTTATAAATATGTTAAAATAATTCATTGTTAAATATGTTTGCTATTCAAAGATACACACCAAACCGAGTTTTCTTTACGACCAATACATCTTCAGTAGTTCAGTCTGTATGCTAGCACAAACGGTGAGCTAAAGCTCAAAATCCGCTGGGGCTTCAGCTCAGTGTAGAGCGATTGCCTAGGATCCACCAGGCCCTTGGTTCAACCCCTACTACCATAAAAGGAAAACAGTTCTAATACAGGTCAAAGTCAACTGCTCATTCCTTCCTCAGCTCGACTGTCCTATCTATAACATATCTATTAATAGGGACACAAAGACACATAAAGTCAACTGCTAAATTATATATTACATGTTTATTAGGGATACAACTTTTATGTAAAATTTACATTTTATGAAAAAAATCAAAAATATTTACAAAATTTTGCAAGATAGATGTGCTCTAATTACAACCCAAAGTAGTAAATAACACTCCTTAAAAGGTCACACTTGTTAAGAGTTCTGTGTTTACAAATTCCTGGTTAAAGAAGCAGCTACAAAGTTATCACTGTACACAAGCAAGAACCAGCTTGCTAGATAGTCTCTCACTGAAATCTACTGGGCTTTTTAAAAACATTAGTGACTTTTTAAATGGAAAAAAAAAAAAAAAGACTATCAACTCATATGGCTTCAGAACTGTAACCTGTACCCAATACAAACGTGCATGTCAACACTAGGTCTGCAGGCTATGGGGAGAAAGTGCACAAGGTTAACCATTCCACTCACATCAACATCTTAAGGTACTACTTGATTAAAAACAGACATTGTGAATGTAGCAGTGTCAGAATTCAAACAGTAAAGCATGAACTGCCCAATAAAAGCAAATGTAGTCAAAATTTTAGTAAGGGTAATTGTAACTGGCATTTTAAAGAACATAAGAGTTAGAAATTCTAACTTGCTAGTTAGTAAAGACTAACATCTCAAACAATTGCCTTATGTTTGCTTAAGTCACACCTAAATTTAGAACTGGAAAACCACTGAATATGTAAAAATGCTCACTTTGTATTACATGCTGCTGAAGAGTAGACTTTCTGCTGTGTTTAGTATAGCAAGATGTTATGTTAATGTCTAGTAACAGGGGTTTTATTTTCTGTAAAGCTTAACAAGATAATTAGTGGTTTATATAAATTATCAGATATAACACAAGCTATCACTTCTATGAAAAATGAAAGACATTGGTATTTATCATAAATTCCCACTTGTAAATTATGAAACTTTGTCTAAAACATTTTATCTCTTTTGTTAATCAGAATTTGCTATAAAGTTACTACTCAGTATGAGCAGTTCATGTTAAGAAACACTTAACCCATCCTTCACTTCAAATAATTTACCTATTCTTACAATATGGGAATTTGACAATTTTCTAATTATTAAAATGAAAATAAGTGACAGTACTCTCATTGTCAAAATGGATCTTTTAAAAATTATTCATACAAAGCTAGAAAACTTATATTCACAACATAATAGTTACTAAGTGTATAAATTTTCCTTGATGAATATGGTCAAGGGAAATGCTAAATTAGAGTTAAAATACCAGTTATCAATTTATCACCATAGTTTCTGCACTTGTCCACTTCACATACTTAGGAGGTCAATGGTGAATATCTGAAAGTCATTTTATTCCCAGTAAACATACTCCATTAGGCTTATTTGTTTTTCTAATGGCTATAGTGTATCATTAAAGACATGAGCCAGGATTTTTAAGTATAAATTATCTTTTGGTTATTTTGAATTTTCTTCCCAATTACAGCCCAAAGGTATTTTAAAAACTGCAAATATCTTTAAATATGCTTGACCACTGTAGGATTCTGAATACAGGATCCAGAGTGAGAAAAAAGTGAGGCACATTAATTAACACAAACTAGAGGCACATTTCTGGGTTTTGTTATTGTTTTAAAAGGCACACATTATGTAATCCATATAAAAATAAATTAAATCTACAGCATTAATTCATCAAAACAATCACAACTTCTATAAAGTTAATTAACTGCAGAAGTAAGTTTTTCTGCTGTCCTTTGCAAGCTTATTTTAAAACACATTGCACTTGAGAATTTTAAAAAATCATATAAAACACCATTTACACTTTATTAATATGCTTATGAGAATCAGATTATAGGGTTTTTTGCATACAACTTGGACTCTGGTCTGATTACCTTATGGCACATAACTCAATTAGATTGAGCTCTGAGTTAACATTCAAAACTTAAAATTCACGTTCTGTTTCATATCAAACTTATGGAACTTTCAAAGCTATCTCTGAGTCTAAATACTTATGGAAAGCTAAATAATTTTGTGCTTGCTCTCCTGAAATTTTAGGTTTGTTACTACATTCCAACCTCTTAAAAAACACAGACATTGAAGATAGTGAACTTCATTTTAGTGACAATTTGAATACATGTGCTTCCTGAATATTGCATTGGATCGTTACTGTGTACAAGGTCATTTCAGTGCTCTCTTTCAATGACTCACTTTGAAAGTGCAATTGAACATTGTAGTCAGCTTTCAAAGACGAAGTTTGAAAGACATCATACAGGTAAGAATAGTGTTTGGAAAGACAGGTGATGCTGCGGTGGCAGCATCTGTTCGCACTGTTCCCTGGAGAAAACCGCTTCCTAGGTCCATCAACAATCCGCCAAGTATCGTCCTGAAAAACACCAAGCAGACCTTTGTTTCCAATACTCTAAATGACCACACTGCTCTTTGTGGTTACAGACACACAACTCTAGTCTCCACCTGCTGTTTACAATGCATTAGAAGCACATTACATAGCTCGCTATGCTGATCATGGTAACTACTAAAACTGTCTTTATCTGGCAGCTTGTAGCAAGGGAACAAAAAATCCATGCTTTTAAATTATAAACTGCTAGAATAAGTGTTTCCCACATACACTAGAGAGTTCAAAACGTCCCAACTTACCAGTGGCAAAACGCTTCTTTACTAAAGAAAGTCTATAGCCAGTGCCAACAAGCTCAATATCTACTCCTGAGAGGGTATTTCCCTCGCTAAGGAATTGTACTGCAAGTGTTGTGGGTTTGCTGGGTCCTTCCGAAAGGTCAAATTTTGCTCTGAGGGATCCAGAACCTGCAAAGAAAAGAATAGAAGCTTTATCAAAGGTAAAATACACTGCACACAAAATAAAAGTAAATGAGCAACTAAGTCAGTGCTTCCCAACCTTCCTAACGCTACAGACCTTTAACACAGTTCCTCACGTGTGGTGACGCCCAACATAAAATCATTTTCATTGCTACTTCATAACTATAATTTTGCTACTGTTACAAATTGCAATGTAAATATCTGAGAAAGGGCCATTGCAACCCACAGGTTGAAAACTGCTGATCTAAGCTAAACTACCTCAGCCAATGGTAAATTCATGAGTTGTGCATAGTAAACAAACCACTGTCCTGTTTTCAAATCAAACCCTATTCGGTGAGCCTGAATTTCTACTAGGTAATCTCAATCTACTATTTTCTTACAGTAATGTTCAGAGATGTACCCTGCTTAGCTAGCTGCCTGTGATAGATATGTGCCTGCTAAAATGAGTTAACAAAGATGAGGTAAGGAGTGGAGAGCAGCACACAAGAAGCATGGGGGGCGGCATGACACAGGGAGGGGGTACAGGGGGACGACAAGACAAAGTCAAGAGAAGTGAGTGCTAGGTGCCAGACCACGCAGTCCAAAGCGGAAAGGAGAAAAGGCAGCTACTACTGCTGGAGGAGGAGGGTATCCGCCTCGCTATTTTTCACTTGTCTTTTTAGCATCATACTTGACCCAGCTGAGCGAACTGGCTAGCTGCATCACCCCGCAGATATTTAGACGTCCTTTCTCTCAGCTCTAACCACTTATTCAACCTACCCTGTCTGACTGCAGCAGCAGGAGGGCATCGGTGGCGCTAAGGAATCTGAAAACATGCACTGCTCTCAAAGTCATGAACACACTTAGACAGAAGACCCGGGAGGGTTAGCAGGCCGAAGGGAACCGCATCCACACCACAGTCTCTGGAGAACAGGGCGCAAGTGGGGGACAGCAGCAGATGAGACTAGAGGAGCAGCAGGGCCCGGGACACAACCAACCACAAGGAGACACCCAAGGGAGACAGGCAAGACTGCCTCAGATTAGAGTCCCAGAGGAGAAGGGAGGGCACGGCACCAAGGAAGGGGACCAACTGCAAGACAGCAAGACAGGTTACTAGGGCTCTGGGTGACAGAAGAGCGGAGCCATGGTAGAGCCAATGCATAGGCAAAGAACACAATATCTAAAAGGAAAGAAAGGGGAAGTCTAGAAGGATTTCTAACCTAATTGAACCTGGGTTTCAGGTTAGGGCAGTGGTTTTCACCCTTTGGGTCCAAATGACTCTTTCACAGGAGTTGCATATCAGACATCCTGCATACCAGATATTTACATTACAATTCATAACAATAGCAAAATTAGTTATGAAGTAGCAACAAAAATAATTTTATGGTTGGAAGTTAGCACAGCATGAGGAACTAACTGTAGTAAAGGGTTGCAGCATTAGGAAGTTGAGAACCACTGTGTCAGGGGACGTGGACAGACTTGCTCAGTAGCAGCAAGAAGACATGTGAATCCCCCTGTATGTAAGTTTAACACTACAGAGAAATACAGAACAAGATGTAGTAAGTGGTCTGTCCTATGCTATCATGCCTGGTGATGTATACCAGAGTGGAGAACTGCTGTTCCAGCTCTTAACTCGTGTCCACAGTCCTGAAAGCTGTACACTCATTTTTTTCTTTCTTTCTTTCTTTTTTTTTTATTTTTCGAGACAGGGTTTCTCTGTGTAGCTTTGCGCCTTTCCTGGAGCTCACTTGGTAGCCCAGGCTGGCCTTGAACTCACAGAGATCCACCTGGCTCTGCCTCCCGAGTGCTGGGATTAAAGGCGTGTGCCGCCACCGCCCGGCTAAAGCTGTACACTCTTGCTCAACAACTCTGCTCTGGGAAAGTCCCACTGCAGGCCCCAGTGAGCAGCAGTCCCCAGCAGCCCTGAAGCTATACAACTGTTTCCTATTTCTTGTCCATGTATTGAGTTAGAATAGAAAACAGGTTTCTATTTTACAGCATTTGAATCTGGGTATTTCTTTGTAAAGGTTTGACTGACCACATCAAAACCACATTCATAAACTTTTCCCATTTCCTCACATAGAACAGCACTTTCATAGCTGAGTAACAAGGAAAGTACTAAATATGTGATAGAAAATGTGAATCTTGTTTTTGAAAAAACAAATTCCTTTTGTGGTACATTTACAATTACTGTATGTTTTATTAAATAGGGAACAAGATAGTCCCTCTTCCTTGTTAGCTGGCTATAAGCCTAATACATAGGATGTCTGATTTACTTCCTGTTTAAGTTAGAAGTTTCAGTATGGTTCACAAAAACTATGGCTAGGAGAAAAGATTGAAAATGCTAACTGTAAGTACTAAACAACGAACACTAACTAGAGGCCAGCTTGGTCATCTTACCTCAAGTGTGGCTCCCTAGTATAAATCTGACCCTGTACAGCAGATATACAAGAACAGACCATCTAGATTTGCTGATAGTCCTTTATGTAGAAATACTAGAGGAGAAAAACCACTGATATGCTCAAATATTCAAAAAGAAAAAGCTGCACCAAATTGGAACAGCTAAAGCATTCATTTGCTCAATAAGAAAAAGTAATGGAGGCTAATTAGGAAGACAAGTTCTCTTTTAACTAGGAGAGATTATGAGTATCTCATGTTAGGGACTTGACTTGGGAACTGTACACTAGTTTTAAAGACAAAACTCAGAGGAGATATTAGAGTGATAACTAGCCATATGGTGAACATAGACAGACTCAGTAGGAGGAAACAATTAACTTGTTTCTCCTTAAAACTGCCACACAGAACTAAAGACCTCTGGTAAACTCCAACAAGAATGAACAGAAAGGTTCTCTCAGCAAGATGGAGCAGATAAGCAGCATGTCAAAGCTGTTTTCTATGTAACTGGGGAGGGGAGAGCAGGAGCACCTGCTTTAATAGAAAGCACCTGCTTTTCCCATCAACAGAATTGGCTCACTCATTTGCAATTATTTGAGTTACCTACCTGGGGACAGTTTCATTTTCAACAAATTCTACCACTAGGCATTTCTCTTATGTAAACACAAAAGGCATTTATCCTGCAGTTATAAAAGTTTAAGTTATTTTTCTTACAAAGAAAGCCTATTCAAGAGAAGGGTAAAAACTGTTCTGAATCTCAGCTTGTACATTCTTACACAGAGTATTAACTTCCACCTAGTGGTCAGTTCTAGAACTGAAGGCATAAAATTTCAAGAGGAAACTTTCAATGAATATGCTTCAAAAAACCCAACCAAGGCAAAGACAGCTCAGCAAGTAAGGGTCTTGCCACCATGCTGACCCGAGTCTCGTCCGTAGGACCCACCTGATGGGAAGAAGAAGAGAACTGATCGATGCAAGCTGTCTGCGACCACACTGTGTGCACTCACACACTGGTTAATAGAGGTAGTAACAGTGAGAAACAACAGCAAACAACCCAGGCCAGGGCAGCAGACGGGCACAGTACCTGCCTAGCATGTAACCCCCAGGGCCTGGATCTGATCCCCAGCACAGTGAAGGAGAAGAGCAAACCCTTACCTCCACTGTCCGATTTTTCTGAAATCCCAGATAATTTCCAAAGGGCTTTCATTTGTTCAGCATTCCTGAAATAAGAACAAGTTATCTTCAAATTCAGTCTCTTACAGTATCTAATACATAAATGGACACTCAATAAATGTACCTCAAGTATATTTATTATCAAAACTATAGTGTGGGCTTTAAATGACATTCCCCAGTGAAAATGTATCATATATATAAATAGAATACTGTAGCTTTCTTGAGTAATGAAAGTTTACGAAATTCCAGGACTCATTTCATTTCTAGTGGCCAGAGGAAACAAACTTGTGGATATGTGGCTCGGTATCTTAGTCAAGAGAGACAACATTCTTAATGATAACTACAAAGAGTTGTCAGAATTACAGTACTATAGTATTATAGTACTAACAGAGGGGGGGGGTACAAGAGGTGGTTAGCAATGACGGTAACTACTGAACACTAAGCCGATATTCCTGTAGACAAGCTCAGTGCTACATTTAATCCTATGAAATAGTTATTATAGTTCTTTAAATTCCTTGAATGTATAGAAATATGCTTGCCACTGGCACATAGGGATCAGAGAACCCTTTACATGGGTTCTCAGGAACCTTTACAAAGTTCTCTGGCTTACTAAGGTCGTCAGGCGTGCATGGGCAAGCACTTAACCAGTTATTGTTTGTTTGAGAGGTTAGAACTGTTGCAGCTGGAGACAAACAGAAATGCAACTGGAAGGCAAAAGCAGTTTACCACACTGCAGGGGGAAGGGACTGCATGTTGGTGACTCCTCCGTCCACTGGAACCACCACCTGTATGTTGGAGAGCACACTGGGCGCGACCATGGCTTCTGGGTTGTACTTATAATCCACCCGCAGATCTGTGGTGCTGGCACTACATTTCCAGTACGTGGCAAGATTCAGAGGAGTGGACTGAATGCCATTTGATGACACCTTTAAAGAAAATCAAACAAGTAACTGTCTTTGCCTGAGAGTCAACAAGGCACGTTCATGATGACTTAGGCCTAAGAACCTGCACAGTCACAGCTAAGCAGCAAGGAGTGTCTGTTGCTGGGCAGAGTACAGCCCTCGGCTCCTAGAGCCACTCTCGGCCTGCCGACCTGAGACAGCCTACCTGCACACTGCTATGGTGCAGCTCCCTTGAATCCAACTGAGGAAAATCTGACTTTACAGGTTGGGCACAGTGCCCAGAAGTCAGCATTCTGTTAGGTAATTTTTTAAAAAATTATTTATTTGTGAAAGTGCAAAACCTTTCAAAAGAGGATTCTAAGATTCTACATTAATTATATATGAAATTATAAAGAATTTAGATACAATCCGTGAGAAAAAAAGATTCACCATGTACTACTGCCCAAAGCCTAGAATTAATACACTCCTAACTTCAAATATTTAATAACTTCAAACACAGTGAATGGCATAATTCCTCCCAACGCTTCGGCTCCTTTCTTAAGGCTCCCTGAAGCCGTCTCCTCTCGTCTACATCATTTGTTTTCTAACATAACAACATTATTTACTCATCATGCTTACCATCTCCTTGTCCTATTCCCAGCAATTAGCAAGCACTGATTACAAATGTTTTTTAGAAACACAAGTTATTTTAATATTGCACTATTAAAAACTCAAACATAAATGTCGAGAATTGATCTTCGGCATGTGTATGCATGCTGGGGATTAAGCTCAGGGCTTAACACATGCCGGATGAAGTGCTCTAACCACTGAGCTCTAACCAAGCCCACCCCTTGGTGTCTTTACTCCCCACTGTTAGCATCATGCTACTTATCCTCCCAGACTTTTTAGGAACTTGAAACACAGTTCTATCTCACTGCTTGTGATGGTTTTTTTTTTTTTTTTTTTTAAGAGTCTTATACTCTTTTTTTTAAGATTTCATTTATTTATTTATTTATTTATTTATTTATTTATTTATTTATTTATTTATTTATTTATTTATTTATACAGTGAATGTTCAGCCTGCAGGACAGAAGAGGGCACCATATCTCATTGTAGATGGTTGTGAGCCACCATGTGGTTGCTGGGAATTGAACTCAGGACCTCTGGAAGAACAGCCAGGGCTCTTAACCTCTGAGCCATCTCTCCAGCCCATGATGGTTTTTTATAACATACTGATGAAGCAGTGCATTCCTCTGCTGCTGCATATATACTCAGGTGGCCTGGAAACAATGACGCCAGAAATGTATTTTGTACCTTTTCTTTGCCTGTTATGAAACTTATGAATAATTATTTCAGAAAGAACTTTGAATTACACATTTTATCTATCCAATTGATTTACCACAACTTCCTTCTAAAAGGTTTATGAATTTGTATTCCTAGGAGTAAGTGGTCACACCCCTTTCACTATTGAACAGAGCAATCATTACTGCCTTAACCACAGTTCTGAATACCACTGTAGTAGAGCATGCTTCCTTCCAAGAGTTACCACCCTGAACTTCCCAACTCCTCAAGGTTCTTGGAGTGATCCCTTTAGTTTGTCTTATGCATTCCAGCACTTTATATGCAAACCCACTTACTGGTTTTATGTCAATTTCCTTTTTTGACATACTTTCTGGATTTTAAATCTATTCTTTTATGTGTAAACACACAGGCATGTGCATTTGAAGGTTAGGTCACATTCCACATTTCTGTGAATTCTACAGATTGAACTTGAGTCATCAGGATCAAATTCAGGTTGTGAGGACTGAACAAAAAGCACTTTTAGGTCGGGCGGTGGTGGCGCATGCCTTTAATCCCAGCACTCGGGAGGCAGAGCCAGGTGGATCTCTGTGAGTTCAAGGCCAGCCTGGTCTACCAAGTGAGTTCAGGAAAGGCGAAAAGCTACACAGAGAAACCCTGTCTCGAAAAACCAAAAAAAAAAAAAAAAAAAAAAAAAGCACTTTTAACCACAAAGACCTCACCAGCCACTCTTCTGGGTTTTAAATAGGCTTGGAAATGGCTTTCATAGTTCAATATTAACATTATATAGTAAGCGTATGTATGTATGTATGTATACATATTTGGGTCATAATTTATTTCAGGCCCTTTTATGGTTTCATTTATTATTAAGTATTTGATACATGTGGACTTAGAACTTTAGTTTGTTGGTTTTTATTTTTTTTTTGGTCTTTCAAGACAGGATTTCTCTGTGTAGCTTTGGCTGTCCTGGAACTCGCTCTGTAGGCCGGGGTGGCCTTGAACTCAGAGATCTGCCTGTCTCAACCTCCCAAGTACTGGGATTAAAGCTGTGCGCCACCACCGCCTGGCTTTTACTTCGTATTTTATTCTCTTATGTAGCAGTACTAACAAATCCAGAGAAACACTTAAGTTCTGTACTATTAGTATAAACAGGGAGTGTCTGCCCTGTCAAACTTTACCTGACTGCCTTGGCATTTCTTTATGAAGAATGACTACACTGGAGCTTTCATGTTAAATATAAATGCATGTATTAATATTTATTCAGTAGTTGAGTCACAAACAGATGGTAAACACTTCATCATTTTGGCTCAAATAGTCATTAACTTACTAACAGATTTTCAAATACCAAAACAATCTTGCTCTCTTGGAATGGACCTCGTTTGGCTATGACATATTTATTTATTTAGTGTTCTGCCAGATTGTATTGTTTATATAAAATTTAAGGTTTTCACAGTGATAGGACACTCACCTGATACTTTAATACATCTACATTATAATAAGAAGCAGCTGGATTTTGCTCTGACAGCTTCTTGAGGTAGACAGTAACAGCTTGCATGTTCATCCAAAAATCTTTTGTGTTGGAATCACATTGTGATGGATCACTGTGTGTGTGAGAAACACTGTTATTTCATTTGACTTCTCCTTTCCTTCCTTCCCTGAGTCAGCTGGTGGCCTGGGAAGGACTGCTAGAAACCACCCAGAGGGTGGGATGAGGGGACAAGATGAGAAGACAGGGACAGGGTAGTGAAAGGAACCGGCACCCACCAAAGCAAAGGGCCCAGGGCTGCTCACCTGCCTAAAGGATGCTGGCACTGTCTTCAAAAGCATCATTACTTCACAAAGAAAAACATTTCTTAAAAAGAAACTTCAATCTTAATCTTAAGAGCAAAACACACAAACCTGAACACGAGCTGTGAATTTGGAAGGATTTGTTCCAGTCTGCTGATGTTTTTCACCCTGAAGCACAGCACAGCCGGAGAGGGGTTGCTTGTGAAGACTTTAATAATTCCACTTGGAAACGATATTGTCACGTCTCCAGTGATCTTCACAATACACCTGACATTGGAGGACATGGGCAAGTGCTTAAATAAGATGCTCTAATCTCTTCTCAAAAGTATGCTTGGCTTTAAAAGTTTATGTATGTGAGTACATATGCATGTATGTATGCATATGTGTATGAATGTATGCATATATGCATGAAAACATATGTATGCATGCACATATGTATTTTGCATGTATATGTATATATACACAGCTGTGGATCTGTTTATACATACATATATTTATATCCTTTATTATAGTTATAGATGAATTAATCATAGAAAACTGCAATGGCACACCCCTACTATTAAACATAGGCACAATTCTTTGTGTGTGGTAGCCATCCTTGGGAGACCTGTAAGGGCAGTGCTTCCCTGGTAACAGCAGCACTAACTAGTTAGTTACCTTCTCCTCTGAAGGCCTTTGAACCCCTGGGCTTGGTGATGGCTGCTCTTCTGGTTCACTGCTTCTTCCTCCGAAACTCCTGGTTCACACGGTATTGCTCAGACCCTGTCCCCTCAGACCATCTTCAGTAGTCCCGTTTGACCTGACATCCTGAGGTCCTGACTCACCGCTAATTTTATCTCTGCACCACTACTGCTAGCATAATTTTCTGTAAGTTCAGCAGTTTCTTCTTGCGGCGGCTCTGTCCTACAGCTTACCTCGGCCGTGGCGGCTCTGTCCTACAGCTTACCTTGGCCGTGGCACAGTCCCTCCACAACGTTTCACAACCATCGCTCATCTGCTCAGACTCCCGTTTTGTTTCTAACTTGTTCCACCTAGCAGCACGACTTAATTCCTCACTAGCCTACCGCATTTCCAATCATCATTCAAACTTCAAACCCTTACATCCCCAATCTTTGGATTTCCAGGTCCCTCATTAGACATGCTCCTTTGCCTAAGCCTCCTTCATGTCCTTGCTAACTGCTTACAAGTCTTGACTGAATCCAGCTCCTTCCCATACACGTACAGCTGAATGTGACTAGAAACAAAACCACCTGGCCAAACCTCCCACCTGACCCCTTAGCACACCCTGGAATCCTGTCTATTCACTCTCTCCTCTGCCTTCTCATAGCTTCTATTTCTCCTCTAACCAGCAATATGTCCTCACCCTATACCTAGGTGATAATTTTAATGAAGAAATAAAATCAGAAAGGAATGTGCTCACACTCTTCACTACTGAACTCCTAATCGCCAAACCTGTATCTATCACGCGCCTTTCCTCCAGTTTCAACGGAAGACTTGTCCACACGGGCAGGTTGGTGTGGAGACCAGAGGCTGGTATCCGATCTCTTCCTTCATTGTTTACCACGTGATTTTTTAAGGCCTTTCTCACTAAATCTATAGCGCACAGCTGTGTGCTGCCACTCAGCCTTTTACTTTAATGTAGTATTTTTCCTATTCTTTTGAAAATCTCATAGATGTATACAATGTATTTGATCATATTCACCCTCTACTCTTGCTCCTATTTCTTGACAGATCCACCACTCCTTCCTGACTTCCACACCCGGCTGTTATGTGAATGTTGGGGATCTGAATTCAGGTCCTCAGCCCTCATGCTTGTGATACAGGCACTCTACCAAGAAAGCCAGCTCCCTGGTCCCTAGCATCTTTAAAAAAAATGAGATAGGCTCTCACACAGGTGAAGATGGCCTTGAACACACTAAGTAACTGAGGACGACCCTTACCTCTGGATCCTCTTGCCTCCCCCTTCCAAGTGCTGGAATTACAAGTGTGGGTTACCACACACAGCTCTATCATCTTTAAATCAACATACAAAAACTAAAACAAAACTCTCTTGTTCCTGCCACTATTCCATTTCTCAGCTTCCCCTCAGTAAAGCACCCAAAGAATTATCTGTATTTGTTTTTATTTTCTGAACAGTTGCCTAAGTCTGCATAGTCTGCTCCTGCACTCCAAGCAGGCTTACACCTTTACCACGTCACTACAATGACATGGTGAAGGTCATTCGTGACTTCCATATTGCTACTGCCAATGGCCGCCTAAGGAACTCCTCACCCCTTCCTTCAGGAAATGACTTTTAGTTCCTGTCCTCCCTTCTCTTGCTGCTTGTGAGCTCCAATTCCTATGCTGGGTCATTCCGGTCTGCTTCGCAACAGGGAATCAGGACTTGGTTTTCTGATCTGTGTTCTGTCTACTTCTTAAAACCCCAACTTCATATATTACATACAAACCAAGGACACCAAATATTTTATTTCAGGTCTACACTTACTCGGTGAGCTCCAGAATCATGTACACAGCTACCAACTTGTCTACATTAACAGCACTTAATGAGTACTTCAAACTTGTCATTCTATTCTCTGTCCTCAAATATTTTAGAACATCAATACTTACTACCTTCTCTGCTAATAATAAACTTATTTTCCTATTCAGTGACATGTTTCATTCCACTGTTTCCTGAATATACCAAGCATGCCTTTACCCTAGATTCTACCACTGTGTCCTTGTCCTGGAGTATTATTCTCCCAGATATACGGATGGCTTGCGACACCATATTTTTCAAATATCTGCTTAAACCCTCCAAAAGGCTTTCTCCCCTACTATAATTTCCCACCCTCTTACCTCCCTTTTTAATAACACATTTATCAATACACAGTCTATTTGCTTCTCTGATGTTTTCTTTACTATAATGCAAGGTCAGGAGACCTCTGTTTTCTGAAGTAGCCTTAGTACTTATTCAATCTTGCTGGGCATAATGGCACACACCTTTAATCCTAGTACTTAGTGAATGAATGTATGTTGAATAATATTTTTTAAGAAAAGAGGAATTGGGGTTGGAAATAGCTTGGTGAATGAGAGTGTCTGCTGCTCTTACAGTGGACCCAAATTCAGCTCTTAGCACCCACACCAGGAAGCTCACTCCAGTTCCAGGGGCTCTAACACCGTCTTCTAGCCTTTGTGGGTAACATGCATGTACATGGCATACATACATGCATGCAGAGAACATGCATACACATAAAATAAAATCTTAAAGCAGATATAACTTTTCTCAAAAGCAAGATGCTAACCCAATTCTGCAGGAACACAAACTCCCAGTCTACATCTCTAGGACAGTGGTTCCCAACCTATGGGTTGTGATCCCTTTGGGAGTTGAACATCAGATCTCCTGCATCAGATATTTACATTACGATTCATAACAGTAGCAAAGTTACAGTTATGAAGTAGTAACAAAATATCTTCTGGCTGGAGATCACCACAACACAGGGAGCTATATTACAGGGTTGCAGCATTAGGAAGGTTGAGAAGCACTGCTTTAGGAAATGGCATACTGTAAATGATATACCATCAGTATGCCATACTGGTCAAAAAGCTTGGGCAAGAGTAATAAACTGGAGGACAGTCATCACTCATTGCTAATTACAGTACTTGTGTGTTGTGTATAGGAACCCTGAATGCTTACACAGTACAAAGCCAACAAATGCTTAAAAGAAACTCCTAATCTACAAAGAATCAAAGTGTAACTTAAAATTCACCATATGTCCCAATTCCTGCCCCCTCCCAAACACAAGTGCATATGTATCTGTTTAGAACTAACTTGGTAGGATCTGCTCCTTTAAAGTAGGCATTGACGGATTCTGTAAGGGCGATTGCCACAGGTAAGGTGTCCTGGTTTCCAAGGCTGACTGGGCTGGGGCCCCGTGACACACCTAGAACAGACATAATTGACTTGTCAGACCATTCTAGAAGACATACAGCAAATACTGAGTCACACCATGAATACTAGAACAGATTCATGTTAGCTTGTCACAAAGGACCATACTACTGGTTTCAACGATGCTGCAAGTATAAACCTATAGGTTAAGGAAGACATCATCAAACAAAGAGAACACAGTGTGAATCTCACACACACACACACAAACACAAGTCTGGAGGCTATCACACTTACTCTTGAATGGAAAGACACAGGATGGTTAAGGAATGTTAAAAGTAAAAGTCATGGAAACAAAGAGCTAAAATAACTATTGTGGCCTCCAAAACCTTCAAATTTAAATTTTTTTAAAGTTTATCCATCATAGACTTCAAGGCATTATATTGGATTTTTGTCTGTTATGTTTCTCCAAATAATGACAGTTCATATACTACTTATTACTATAATTCCTAAATTCCTCTTTGATGCTTATATAACCTTCGTCATATAATGCTTGGAGTTAGATATCTTTCATGTTTTGGAGTATTTCATATTTTGGAGTATTTGCATCTTTACCCACCCCCATCATCCCTAACACAGAAGTCTCAAATTCTAAAATGTTCCAAAATCAAACTTTTTTGAGAATCATCACCAAAGTCTTGCATTTTCAGATTTTTGAATTTCTAGATTGAAAGTACTCATCTTTTTTTTTTTTTTTTTTTTTTTTTGATTTTTCGAGACAGGGTTTCTCTGTGTAGCTTTTCGCCTGTCCTGGAACTCACTTGGTAGCCCAGGCTGGCCTCAAACTCACAGAGATCCGCCTGGCTCTGCCTCCCGAGTGCTGGGATTAAAGGCGTGCGCCGCTACCGCCCGGCGCAGGTGCTCATCTTGTATTGCAGTCCCATATTACTTTGCCTGAATAAATGCTTGACTAACATAATAATTTTAAAAAATGATTTCATTTTAATTCAGACACAACACCTTTTTAACTGCATCATACTGGAATTTTAGGCTGGTGCCACATGCCTTTAATCCCAGCCCTTGGGAGGCAAAGGCAGGCAGATCTCTGTGAGTTCGAGGCCAGCCTGGTCTACAGAGTGAGTTCCAGGACAGCCAAGGATACACAGAGAAACCCTGTCCTGAAAAAACCTAAACAAACAAACAAGTAAATAAATAAGCAGGTAAATAAATAAAGTTTGGGATTTTAAAAACATTAATAAAATACTGAACAAATCTGTGACCACATTTCAACGTTAAGCTAGCTTTACCCAGCTTATTGGTCACTACTGGCTTCTGGTATCCCTGGACTCAGTCCACAGCAGTTGTCCTCATATGCTTCAGCAGAGTATCATGGTGGCAAAAGCATATGGTGGAGGATGACAGGAAGCAGAAAGAAAGAGACAGAGGACCACGTACAACTTTCAAAGGCTAGGACTTTCTTCTGTTTATGCGGGTCCTAGACACTTTATGTTAGTGCAAACCTTCCAAAACTGTGTCACCAGTTTGAGAGCAAAGCATTCAACTCAAGAGTGGCAGGGCACATTTCATACTGCTTTTTAATCGAAACCAACCACCTCCCCACCGAGACAGCATACGGCCTTTGTTTTCCTGCACAGATGTACTCTTCCAACATGTGCTTTATCATACTGTGACGACTTCCCTAAGTCGGGCATTCATTTAACCATCGTGCCTGATGCCTTGTGAACAAACCTTGTTACAAATAGTGACAACAGATATTTCATAAGCTTAAGGGGCCAGGAAGAGATATTGTTGTTCTAGACTTTGAAGGAATTTTGATTGAGAAGGTTCTTTATAGTTATGAAAAGAACTTTAGTGCTGAAAACTACATGTAGACCAAAACTGGTGCTTTTGGCCACTAGGAAAAGTAGACTCTCCAAAATGAATAATAAATAATCCCATGTGAAAATAAGAATCCAATAATATCAAAATTCATACACAAAATAACAGCAGTCATTACAGATTAAATAAACTATATCTGAAGTGCCTAGGATCAGAAGTCTTCCATTTTTCGTTTTTTCCAGTTTGGGAATGTTTACATAAGCTCTGCCAGTTGAGCATCTCTTCTCTCAAAATCTTTGCTATCCAAGAGGTTCTAGAATCTAAAACTTGGTCGAAAATCTTCAGATTTCAGAGCACATTGAATCAAGGATTACTATTAACAGGTGCCAAACATAGAAAACTAAAATTTAATAACAAGTCATAGTTCTGCAGAAGACACGTATGAATTAGGGACAGATGGACGGACATGAAGGTGAGGACAGAGAGGCATTCATGACCCTGATCAGAACACACACACATACACCTTATCTATTTACTCTACTACTAGCAATAGCTAGGAAACAGAAACAGCCTGATAGCCATCAAGAGAAGAGACAAGAAAATGTGGTAGTATACACAGTAGGATTCTATTCAGCCATAGAGAGAAATAAACGACATTTGCAGAACATGGGTAGAAAGGGGACTCATTATGTTAAGAACAACAAGCAAGACTCAAAGACAAATGCTACACGTTCTCTTTCATATATTGATACCTATATTTGTGTGTGTGTGTGTGTGTGTGTGTGTGTGTGTGTGTGTGTGTGTGTGTGTAGGTCATGAAACTAGAAAGGAGACTTAAGGGAAACTAGAAAAGAGATCTTAAGGGATAGGAGGGGAAAGAGGATATGAAGAGAAAGGGACTACCAGAGAAGAGATAAAGGATATTTGCATATCTTTCGAGAGGCAAGGAGAACAGCAGGGGAGGGAAACAAAAATATACAAAATTGGCACAAGGAAATTTTTATGTTAACTTAAAAATTAATTTCGGAAAATATCACCGTCAAAATTCAAGAGAAACAATCTTATGATCACTGAGTGACCAAATGATCCCAAACTGAAAGGAATCAGAGTATAAATTTTATATATATATATATATATATATATATATTAGATTTATTTATTTATTATGTATTCAGTGTTCTGTCTGCATGCATGCTTTCAGGCCAGAAAAGGGCACCAGATCTCATTACAGATGGTTGTGAGCCACCATGTGGTTGCTGGGAATTGAACTCAGGACCTCTGGAAGAGCAGCCAGTGCTCCTAACCTCTGAGCCATCTCTCCAGCCCCGCTAAGGTTTAAATCTATACCTGAAAATGATTAGGTAAAAGATAAGGGATTAATCAACAGGCATGAATTTGAGCACGCAAGTAAAAAAATGTTAAGAAAAATGGCAACTAAGTATGAATTCACTGATTTCAACTACAACTACATGTTTATAGACAGGAAAATGACTAAAAATCTTAAGTTTGAATCCATCAACTTTTTTCTAACATTCTAAAGTAGAAGGTCATCAGAATTTAAGGGCTGTTTTTTGCCTTTTTTTTTTTTTTTAAGCTGTGGCAAAATATACAACAAAATTTATGGTCTTACCTCCTGTCTCTATTTTCTTATCTTTTATTTTTTGAGGCAGGGTCTCACTGTTCTTACCAATTTTTAGGTGCACAGTGAAAAGTACAAAGAAACAACACAAATAACACTGTACAACCATCTCTGCCATGTGTTTGCATAACATTTTCAACCACACAAACTGAAACTCTGCACCCTATCCCCATTAAACAGTTACCCCACATAGCTGCACCTCCACTTTACCGAGCCTCTGGCAACCTCCACTGTATCTGTCCATCTCCATGAGCCTGACTCTAAGTACCTCACAGAGGTAGGGTCAAACAACACTTGATATCACAATGTACTGAATGCTTATTCATATCGCAGTATGTCAGAATTCTCTTCCTTTCTAAGACGACATAACATTCCATGACACACACGTAGTACATTTTGCTATCTAACAGTTTCTTCCTTCTTGCTACTGTGATGTTATTGTAAATGGTACTGCTACAAATGGGTGTAAAACTACCTTTTGAGATCCTGTTTTCCATTCCTTTGGATATGTGCCTAGAAGTCAAATCGCTAGGTCATACAGTTAATTTTATTGTTAATTTTCTGACCAGCTGCCATACTGTTCTCCACAGCAGCTATAAAAGTTACATTCCTACCAACAGTGCACAGAGGTTCTCAATTTCCATCAAATCCTCATCAACACATGCGATTATGATTCTTTGTGATTTGTCTGTTTTGCAATAATGAGGATCAAAATCAAGAACTCAGGCATAAGAAGCAAGGTTTCTACCAGTGAGCTATATCCTAGTTCAATGAGTTTTTTATGAAGGAGAATTACACAGTTGGTCCTCTGAACCTGAAGGTTCTACATTTGTAGGTCCAGCAGACTGGATATGTGAGGAACACTTTTTTTTCTTCTCTCCATTCCCTAAACAATACAGTATATTACCTACCTATGTAACGTTTATCTTGTGTTACACATTGTAAGTGATCTAAAGATGGTTTAAAGTAGACAGGAGGTCGGTACAGGCTACATAAAAATACAATGCCATTTTATATAAGGAACCTGAGCATCCATGGATTTGTTATATCAGTGGAAAGTTGTAAAGACTAGACTGGAGAGATGGCTCAGAGGCTAAGAGCACTGACTGCTCCTCAGAAGGAGCCGGGTTCAATTCCCAGCTCCCACATGGCAGCTCACAACCGTCTGTAACTCTAGTTCCAGGGGACTCAACACCGATGGCAAACACCAATGCACATAAAATTAAAACTGAGGTGTTCAATGACAAAGCAACTGACAGCCAGTTACAAAGTCCCAGGTTTGATCTACAATACAAAACTAAACCAGGAAAAATATCTTACCACATCAGTTAATCATTTCAAGTTTCCAGTTTGGTCATATGACTAGAATTCTTGAACTCATTTCCCCATAAACTGTCACGCTTCTGATGAAATACTGGCAAGCAAAGAGAAAGTTGGGAGGACAACTCAAACCCACCTTAGCACTTGGTACATTCACATTTGTGTTTTCTAATTTTCTTTTCAAACCCATATTGTACTTCAAAATGATGAACTTACAAAGGAAATATTTATCTATGTACAATAATAAGCTTATTCTATATTTTTTTTTTTTTTTTTTTTGGTTTTCCGAGACAGGGTTTCTCTGTGTAGCTTTGCGCCTTTCCTGGAGCTCACTTGGTAGCCCAGGCTGGCCTCGAACTCACAGAGATCCGCCTGCCTCTGCCTCCCGAGTGCTGGGATTAAAGGCGTGCGCCACCACCGCCCGGCTTATTCTATATTTTTATCTAAGCATTTTTTAGAAGTGAAAACAATCTGTACCCTTAACAAGGATATTTTCATTTCCAATTTGGTTTAATATTTAGATACTAATGCTTCATATTTAGATAGCTTTCAGTTCTGAAAATATAGTTTGAGCATCCAGGGTAAACTTATAAAGGAAATATTTACCTGTCTAAAATAATAAGCTTATTCTATATTTTTATTTAAACATTTTTTGGAAGTAAAAGCTATTTGTAGTCTTAATAATATTTTCATTTCCAATTTTGGTTTAACTGCTACATATTTTGCCAGCTTTAAGTTCTGAAAATACAGAGAGTTTGCGTATCTAGGATAAACATGATACCAAGTACCTTCCTTCAGCATGCAGCATTTATATGTAATTTCTTTCAACATAGTACCCATGTGGCTTTTGTTCTCACAGTATAACTACTATAACTTAAATTTTTATTTTATATACAAGGTGCTTTGCCTGCATGTATACCTGTATACTGAGTGCATGCAATATCTGGAACTGGAGTTACAGACTGTTGTTAGTCACCATGTGGGTTCCAGGAAATGAAAGCAGGTCCTCTGAAAGAAGTGATCTAGACCACTGAGCCTAGTCTCCAGCCTTTTTTATAATATTTTTAAAGCTGGTATGCCTTGTTTATTTTCTTATCACTGTACTCCGATAGCCTGAGAGTTCCGATCTATTGATTCTTAATGCTTAGGCAGGATGGAAGAAAATGTAAAAACAGTGTACATTTTTATAACTAGAGATCTGGTCTCATACAGTGACGAGACATAATTATTAGCACAAAACTGAGATAGTTAATCTTAGGGTTATTTGTGACTGCTGACATACCATACATTGCTGGAAAGGGAGAAGTAAGAAGTATTTTAGACAGCTTTAGGAGCATTAGTCACACAGATATTTGTTCTGATACAATACCTGGTGACGTCTCACAGTGCTTTTCAATTTCAGAGAGTGTCCCAATCAAATTATGATCTTCTATCACATTTAAATAAGGTAAAACATTGCAGGGAAAGAAAAAATTTTCAAGAAACAAGAAAAGTCAACAACTTCGATCTAAACAAAGCTGAATAATCCTAACGAAGAAAGAACTTTCTGGGTGAACTGAAGACTGTCTGCTGTAAAAACTCAGTATCCATCTGCCTTGCCTGCCTCATCTCTGCCACCTGCTGCTGGATCTCCTACTGCCAACACCAGGGACTAGAACAATAAACAAGTACATACCAGCTCAACCAAAATCAACTTAGCATTCCCATCACACAAGAAAACTTCTGAAACGGGCACATCAAATGTACTGCATGCATCCCAGGACAGATGTAAATGCATCCCAACACGTTTATAGATCACAGTATCATGGAGATGTCAAAGAGCTGGATATCCCCATAGGCAATGAAAAAGCTAAAGCTTATTTTGGTTATTCACGCTACCTGCTGAATTTCTAGTAGGGCCAATCTAATCTCGTGAGTAAAGTATAGATTTTGTGGAAATAAACTTATGAAAACTACACACACAAACAAAAATAAGGCTGTTCATTAAAAGAACAAACTTATTAGTTATACTCAATTACAAAAACTTAAGATGGAAAAATGATATGTAAAACACATGTGAAATAAGATGGTAGTGTCAAGCTTGAACACTTAAAAATCAAACCACTCACATTTTCTTCTAGCCTATACTATTTTTGCTATTTTTATAATCTTCACACAGACAAGATGTATTTCTTATATGTGAACGTAGACAAACTAAACTGGATTTAATTAAGTTAGTTTAAGTATAGGTATTGCTCACAAACAGCATGTATCACAGTAACCTGGAAAGCATGTAAAAGCCTGTCCCCCGCTCCTGCAGTGCCTGACTTTGAAAGTCTACATTCTCTTAGCGCCCAGGTGACAGAGATGCCTGTAGGACCAGTACCAGCAGCAGCAAGAGGGCCAGCTGTAACTGGGATGGAAACAGCTGCACCTGAAACACAGCTGGTACACTTCAGCAACTCTGTGTCTGTTCTTCACAGTGACAAGGAGTTAGAAAAATACTTCAAAAAATTAATAAGAGAGAGAGAAAGGGCTGAAGAGATGGCTCAGAGGCTCTTCCAGAGGTCATGAGTTCAACTCCCAGAAACAACATGATGGCTCACAACCATGTATAATGACATCTGGTGCCCTCTTCTGGCCCACAGGTATACATGCAGGCAGAACACTATAAATAATACATAATTTTTTTTTTTTAAGAAAAAGGGAAAATAATGAGAACTTGTAAGAAGCCTGATAAAGGAGACAAGGCTAAAACATTCTTGAGTAAAATCTAGATGCAGTAAAACACTGCTTTTGTTTAGTAAGGTTTAGATCATATAAATAATTTCAGCCTAATAACTTAATATTTGTGATAAATTCCTAAAGAAATAAATAATCCACCACAAGCATACAACACTCTTTCACTGAATGTTTAAAGAAAATAATTTTCAAACCCAAACTTCTTTTTTAAAAACATTATTTAATTACTTATTTTATTCTGTGTGTGTGTGTGTCTGTGTGTATGTGTTAAGTGCATGTGTGTGTACAACATTGATAAATTAATCTGACTTTGTCAGGATCCTCCAGAAATGGAATTACAGGCAGTTGTGAGCTGGCACGTGGGTACTGGGAATTCAGCCTTGGTCCTCTACAAGAGCAGCCAGGCACTCCTAATAGTGAACCACCTCTCCTGCCCCCAAAGCACATTTTCTGTCCGTTCACAGTAGAATTGACTGCATTGTGCAATATTCCCTTAACAATTTATACTGACCAACAGTTCTAAATTGACTAATTCTTAATAGTTTTAGCAACAGTTAAAATACTCCTAGTCTAGGAAATAAGAACTAAATAGCAAAAGAAATGTGATCAGTTTTACAAGTGTCAAGTATATGTCCAGAAAAACAAAATTTCCAATTTTAAATTCTTCACTTCCCACTAGGGGAGAAGAGAAAAAAAAGGATATATGGATATATATATGTGTGTGTGTGTGTGTGTGTGTGTGTGTGTGTGTGTGTGTGTGTGTGTGTATGTGCGTGCGCCTCCTTTTCCCTTGTTGAATGTCCCCGGGAGTGACCACACAAATGTGGCCGTCTACTAGAACGACTAGAATGGAATCTATACAGAGACTCATCATGCACAGCAGTGTTTCCATCAGGATGCAAAGGACACAGGCTTCAGTAAGTTGGACTAAGCTACTTTCCTTAAACAGAATTCAAGGCCATTTACTCAGTGAAAGAGCTGACATAAAACTAGAAAATTTAAGGCCTTCAAATACATATACATGTGGTACCGAGTGTGGTGACATATGCCTCTAATCCTGGCAGAGGTAGAGGCAGGCAGATCTCTTTGAGTTTCAGGCCAGCCAGCCAGGGCTATGTTGGGAAAACCTGCCTCAATAGAATGAAGAAAAAAAAAAGTGTGTGTATTCTTGTGTGTGTGTGAACGTAAATCCGACCACCCTCCGTCCACTCATTTCCGTGACCAAGAGCAGCCACTTACCTACTGTTGGAGTATTGGCAGCACTCAGGGACGCGGATGAAGAGATAGAAGAAGAACTCTCTGCTCGGGCTAAGGGAGCAGTAGGGGGTGGGCTGGTGTTGGAAGTTACAGGTGGGCTGAATGGCCTGGGCTTAAAAACAAGAAGTTAGTTATCAAAATGCTAAAGCAAGATTTTCCTGGTCAGAGAACTTTTAAAGTCATAACAAACCAAACAACTTTACCATGAGTTTCTTTTAACTGGGTATTAGGTGTTATGTCAAATCACTTCCAATAATATACTGAAACCTGAAAAAGCTATTTTAAAACTATGCTATCAAGGTTTTATACAAAAAATAGTCTCTGTATTTCAAAAAGCAGACTTACTATGGTACTCAGAACTGAAATGAAAGTTCTTCATATATACTATCAAACAGCTTTCCAAAAGATTATGTACACGATAATTTCTAGAAACATGAGATTAGTTCTCTGTACCCTGTCAGCAATAATAGACAAGTCACAGAATAAGGAAAAACAAATTTTAAATGTTCTAGCTAATATAATTTTAAAAAGGCGTGTTTTCATAGTTTTTTTTTTTTAAAGTTTTACTGTTTACTGTTTTTATATGCAGTTGGTATGCGGAGGCCAAATAAGGGTACAGGATCCCCTGGGCTAGAGATGAAGATGGTTGTGAGCTGCCCAAAGTGGGTGCTAGGAACCCAGTTCTTGTGCTTCTGCGAGAAAAGCAAGTGCTCTTAACCACTGAGCATCTCTCCAGCCCCTATATTTTCATTTTTATGAAAGGTTTTGAAAGGTCTTATTATTATCTGAACTTTCACTAACCCTTAATATTATTTGCTGCAAATATTTTCCTCTTTAAGTGTTGCTTGACCTTTACTTTTTATATTTACAAATCTGTTTACATTTTCTTTTGTAATTTTTGCAATACCTCCTTACTAAGAAAGCTACAGCAAATGAAGGTTTGAGAAAAATCTTCCTTTTGTTATTTTCTCATTTAAAAAAGTAAACTAGAATGTAATATATAAAAATAAACTGAAAATATTATCTCCAATTCTTTTATTTTTTACATTGGTAAGTAGACTTTTTCTTTCTAAATTAACTGTTCCAATAATACACTAGGAATACTTCCTACAGTGTACTATTTGTTTTTAAAAACATACTTAATTAAAAATAGCCTTTCCTGCTTATAGAGGTAACAAAAAAAGATACTGTTCTTACCTACAAGACACTAAAAAACAAACGTAAAACCATCTAAGTATTTACACACTAAACTAATCAAATCTAAAACTTACAGGCATCAAAATAAGACTTTACTCTATGAAGCACTTTACAACCTGTAACCCTCTCTCACTAGTAATTATTTTTAAGCATACTTTTTCCTTGAGTACAGCTTGCTTTCTTTTTCATCTTGTTTGTTTGTTTATTATTTAGGTTTTTCAAGACAGGATTTCTCTGTGTAGCCCTGACTGAGTACAGCTTTCTAAGGACTCATCAATCACTATGATTAATAGGTTGAAAAAAATGCAGCATGCAGCTGTTTATTTATAGAAAGAAGAGGTACAGATACTGTCTGAAACTTAGACAAGTCTTCAGTTCAACAGCTTTAAGGAAATATCTTCAGTGGCAACATGGTCTCACAGCTATTATAATGTGGCTGAATTTTTCAGTGCATTTTATAATACTTAATGGAAAGGGGAAAATGGATCTTTTCCCAGGATTTTCTCTTGCTTTTAGAATACATCTAATACAGTCATCAACAGAACTTGGTATTTACTAGTGCAAACTGAGATGTGTTGTAAGTATAAAAATGAACTTTGAAGATAATGTACACGTCAAAAATGCAAAAAAAAACTCAAAAACTTTCATTGTAAATATATATTAAAATGTTTTGTAATACTAAGTAAAAGATAATAAAATGGATTTCAGTGCTTTTACTACCAAAAAATTTTGAAGTTTGTATGTTGCTGAACATATTCTTATTGGGTAGAATTACTGTAAAACAGTGGCTGTCGATGCCAGGTGGTGGTGGCGCACGCCTTTAATCCCAGCACTCGGGAGGCAGAGCCAGGTGGATCTCTGTGAGTTCGAGGCCAGCCTGGTCTACAGAGTGAGATCCAGGACAGCCACCAAAGCTACACAGAGAAACCCTGTCTCGAAAATACAAAAACAAAACAAATAAAAAAACAGTGGCTGTCAAATATTAGTGTGCGCCAGCGGAAGACATATTAATACTCAAACTGCCTGACTGCTCCCTGAATTCCTGATTTGTCTGGGGACAGCCACAGACCATTTCTCTTGAGTTTCCAGGTGGTACTAAGGCTGCTGATCTGGGACCCCATCTGAGGGTCTGTAAGAAGACAATGGGGTTTCCTTGGGACAGACAGGAGGGTGCCATTCTTTAGTGGTCAATGAGGCAACAATCCTCAAAGTCCAAAAAAGTCACAATCCCTTTGGGGACTGAATGAGCCTTTCAGAGGTCACATGTCAGATTATCCTGCATATCAGATATTTACATTACGATTCATAACAGTAGCAAAACTACAGTTATGGAGTAGCAACAAAAATAATTTTATGGCTGGAGGGGTCACCACACCATGAGGTCCTATATTAAAGAGCTGCAGCATAGGGAAGGCTGAGAACCACTGGTCTAAAATATTTGTGTGTATACCATTTCATCCAAGAATTTCATTTTCAAATCACTTAATAAGGAAACACTGAAATGTGTACAAAGCATAGCTATACTATTATGATAAGAACAAAAACTCAGAATCATCAAATTTCTAAAATCTCTTAGAACTTTAATTCTAAATGTAGAAGACTTATAAAATGAAATACTCTGCAGTCACTTGAAATGTTGCTTCGTGATGCCCCTGAAGTAGTTTCTAGAAGGATCTCAAGAAAGGGGGAAGGGCTGATAGAAGTATTCAACTATGAATTCACTTTTAATAATTTTAATTATTTGACAAAGGATTCTAACTACATTTAAAGAAGCTTGAAAATTATAACAGAGAAAGATATTTCCAAAATACTTTAAAGTAAAAACAATAGGAATATGTAAAATATGAAGTAAAATGTATGGGTCATAGCAACTTTCTAAGTACTCACCAGTATGCAGCAATGTCCTTACAGTTTTAGGTATGTTAAAGTCACTTAATCTCCCTAGAACTCTTACTAAAACTGGCCTAACACTGAACAGCTAGTATACCACCTGTCCTTACAGTAACTGTTAATTTACTGTCTCTGGTCAAATATTTATGCGTTAAGAAAACAATGAAAGAATATATATTAGAATGCTAACACAGTTATCTTTGGTAATATATGGAATCCAATTTTTATGTGTTTTCTATATTTTCCAACATGATTAGGGGTAAAAAAAAAACCAAGTTTAATAATAATAATAATAATAATAAGAAGAAGAAGAAGAAGAAGAAGAAGACATGTTAAGACTTGGTGATTCTAGCCAGGTGGTGATGGAAAGGGGAAAATGGACCCCTAGCACTCAGGAGGTGGAGGCAGGTGGATTTCTTTGAGTTCAAGGCCAGCCTGGTCTACAGAGTGAGCTCCAGGACAGCCAGAACTACACAGAGAAACTCTGTCTCAAAAAATCAAATAATCAATAAAAATAAAGACTCAGTGATTCTTGTATTACTTAAAACATCTCCATCTCCTTGGCAGCTTTCATCTGGTCTTCTCTCATTGCCAGTACGTCAGCTCACTGGGATAAGAAATTAAAGAGGCCGCCATTTCCACGTGACCCTCCATTCAAAGTACATTTCCTATCTACATACCATGTCTCCAGCTTTACTCAATGTGGACATGAAATTAACTAGAACATAATCCAGGAAGAGAACAGACACCAAGTCTATACAACGTGATATGCACACTAACAGAAATACAAGCCAAGTATATGGGAGTAAGCGGAGAATGATACGATCTGTTAGAGTGACCAAAGGTAGTTGATGGATAGCTGGGTCTTAAAGAAAAAGGCCATCTTTGCCTCAGAGAAAACTGTCATTTCAAACAGAGGAGTACAGTAAGAAACCATGGATGTGTAAAACAGCATGAACCAGTTCAACGGTAGTGCGAGGGTGCATGCGTCACACACGAGGCCCAAGGTCCAGTCCTCTCTCCTTACAAGACAACAGAAGAAAGAACAAAGGGCATTTGTGTCTGGAGAGCACCTGACGGTCTGAGTGGCTGCAAAGACAGGAAGGGGGGCTGGTCTAGTGAGTGCTGCAGGCTGCTGAGACATCCAGCCAAAATACCCAAGAAGGGAAAAAATAGAAGAATCCTGGCTTTCAGGAATGTAACCACGGTAAGGAAACAGCAACCCGTGTGAAAGAAGAAACAAAAGAGAGCACACAGGAGGCACAAAGGCTCGCTCAGGACCCAATAGAGAGCACAGATGTTTCTGCCCTTCCTGAGGACTTCTGAAAACCAGTGCTCCCTGGTCTTTGGTTCTTTTATGTCAGCTAACTGCTGTGGACTCCAGTCTCCTATGTAGAAAATAAAGTTAGAATAGGCAGATGCCTCCTGGGAGTCCTAACAGTAAGGCCTAAAACATACCACATTTTCTTTCTTAACAAGAATTACATGAACTTGCCTATTTTGAGTCAATGGACACTGACTTGTGTAATACGCCAACTTTTTAAAAGGAAATCTCTGTCTTCTTAGGCAGTGGGTTGCTTTTCTAGTATGATTTTGAGATTTTATGAGAGGGAAGTATGAGTGAAGAAACTTCGTATTTTTTAAGGACTTTAGAAAAAAAACATTTAACCATACAGGGGCATACACTAAAATAACTATCTTAAGTCAAAATAATTATACCATTTTTAGGAACTGGTGTGGTGGCACATGCCTTTAATCTCAGTACTTGGAAGGCAGAGGCAGGTGAATCTTGGTGAATTTTAGGCTAGACCAGTCTACATGGTGAGTCCCAGGCCATCAGGACTACACATTGAGACCTTGTCTCAAAAACAAACAAACAAATCCAAAATAGTTATATAACGAAAAAGAACTGTGAGTACATACTATTTCATTAATTCCACTCAGCTTGCCTGAAGTAAGCTTTGGTCTGGAAGCAGGCCGTGGAGGTGGAACAATGGTGCCTAGAGAAAGAGGAGTTGTGGGTCTGGCTGAAGGAGAGAAAAGAGAATTTGAAGAAAATCATTAGTATGTAGCAATCCTAGGTAAAGACAAAAGAGTTGTTAGGATTCAAAGATCATTTTCCAATAGTATTACTATAATTAAGGGTATTTGTTGAAATAGTGAAAATCTGTCAGATACTTTTTTTTATCAAAGCTACTGTTAATATTTACAATATTACTCATAACAATCATTAAACCTTCCAACAAAACTGACAAGCACAGAAAGTTTGTTCCTGTTTCAATTATTTATACATAGAAAAATTAACTCTGGTAGGTCAGTTGATAAAAATAAACCAATTCCAATTCAAAGGTCACTGGTTTACTATCAATACATCTAATTCACAGAGACTAACATGAGTGCAAGGCGTTGCAGGTGTGCCTTCAAAATAATGTGAACGTCAAATAGCACACCTGACCTTAATTAAACCTATGGACTGATTTAAGTAGAACCATACTGCAATATTCTTCAGAATAACTAAAAGCATTAAAGACTATAATTTTCTAAAAATAGTACCAAAATCAGTACAACCCATTTTTTAAATGTTGGTAACAGATTAATTCTTCCTAAATTCTATGAATTAGTGCTCACTTTGTCAATGCCATTTGCAATATTTCTTACAACTTTGAAGAATCAATATTTCTTAATTTACATACCTTTATCATGATAGTAAATGAAATTCAAGTGTATATAATCAAAAGTCAAATATATGTATAATCAAAGCAGGAATAAATTACAGGCCAATATTTAAATTATCTTTATAAAGTTATTTATTTTTGTGAGTGTGTGAGTATGTGCATGAAGATCAGAGGACAACTTGTAGGAATCAGCTCTCTTCTACCATTTGGGCTCTGGGGGTCAAAACCAGGTCATTAGGCTTGGCCACAGTTGCTGTGGGATGGTCTGTATGTCAAATTGCTGATTGGTCAATAAATAAAACACTGATTGGCCAGTGGCCAGGCAGGAAGTAGGTAGGACAAGGAGGGAGGAGAATTCTGGGAAGCAGAAGGTTGAGGCAGAGAGACACTGCCAGCCGCCGCCATGACAAGTAGCATGTGAAGACTCCGGTAAGCCACAAGCCACGTGGCAAGGTATAGATTTATAGAAATGGATTAATTTAAGATATAAGAACAGTTAGCAAGAAGCCTGGACCGGCCATACAGTTTGTAAGCAGTATAAGTCTCTGTGTTTACTTGGTTGGGTCTGAGCGGCTGTCGGACTGGTGGGTGACAAAGATTTGTCCTGACTGTGGGCAAAGCAGGAAAACTCTAGCTACACACAGTATTACAGTCATCTCACTGGCTCTTAAATTATCTCCAAATAGGATGATTTCCAAAACCTTTGGTCCAATCAAAAATGCATGCTATAATTCAAACATTAAAAAAATATAGTGGGTAGGAAAAATATAATGGGCAAATTCTCCACATTTACAGATGTGCAAAATTAAAACACATAAAGAACCTAAGTAAATACATGGGAAAACAAAACGCAAACCTAAAGATCTTCGGTTCTCAGTGAAGGAATGAGACATGGCAGGAAGCAGAAGGAAGAAACAGGATGGAAAATGAACTGGCAGGAAGGAATCGTCATTAGAAAGCACACCACAGGAAAGTGCGTACACATGCTTAAGGAAGGCAGCCCAAGTGCTAGGAAGATACCAAGTTCCAATTCGGAGGCTGCTGCCTCCTTTCAAATGGTGACCGCTCTTTGATGCTGTCTGTGTCCTTGCGTTTGAAGGTATATTCTGAAAAAATGTGTACCAGCCTGAATGATTACAGTACTTCCCTGTGCTATCAGTCGCTATTGTAAAGATATGGTCATATGTGAAACTAGCAGACTTAGAGTCAGATTTCCAGCTGTGATGAGCTTACCACAGCAGAGGCATTTATATATGAATTACTTATCAGGGCCTGTCCAAGTAGCATTTTAAATGGACTTAAGCCAATCCCAGTAAAAGTGTGAAACCAATTCCTTCAGAATTTATTTCATAAGGAAAACTAATAACAATACTTATTAACGCTAGTGTTTATAAATGAATACTATATCTGCATATATATCCCTCAGACAGTGTTTGTAGAAGCCGCTGGAGGAGTTGATTATAATTATTTCCATCCTTAAATGTTTTAGTGTGTTTGTTTTTACTGGTGGTGGTAGTGATTAAACACAATACATAAATGGAATCAATGAGAAGGAAATGTAGTTACTTCAGTCCCCCAAATAAGACATCTCTCTCATATACACATATTTTATTTTATTGTTTTTGTTTTATTTTGTTTAATTTACCTGATGATGATGATGAAGTTAATGAAGCTGAAGAAGATGAATCAAGAGATGATCCAAACAAGGGGTCCCAAGCAAGTAAATCACTGGTCCCTTTCCTAGCACACCATTTTAAAAATAAGGGTTAGCAAAATTATTTTATGAGTATAAAACCATTTATTTTTATTCCACAGAATCCTAACAGCTCAATAAATGTGATCAAATAGTTGAACACACTGAGAAATTTAGTCAATAGCATTAAGCAGAATCTACAATGTAATATATTGTTGGAAAGTAGAAAGGATTAATCTCCTTTGTTCATACCTTGCTAGACTCCAACTGAGCATGAAGAACAGTAATTTCAGATTTACAAATAAAGAAAAGCAGCAGTCTAAATGAGCTACCCAATATACACAGCTAATGGATTCTAACAGTCTGAATTCTAGCATAGTCTAGAATATAAAATTCAAAACCAGTGAAATGTATGAAATTCTGAGTAGAATGTAGGCCTACTCTGCTAAAATTACTACAATGACCTAAAATCACATATTTAATATTTCAACAAGCACCAATGCAAACATGTTCTACCTTGTACAATAAAACTTACTGATATAGCTACATGAGTGGCATCAAAAGACTAAGCTTTAAATGCTAAACAAGTTATCTTTAAAACCAATAAAATAAAATAAAACACCACTGTGTTTATTTAATACCTCACAGGTGGTATATCATTTTTCACTATTAACTTCATTAAGCCAAACTCTTACTCATGTAAAAACATTAACTCAAAGAAAGTATTCTAACTGACAGAGAAGTGAAAAGGGACTCAGGGAACACTGGCTTAACAGCTTGTTTTCCTTTTTCTTTTTCCCCCTTTCCTTTTTGAAGAGCTAGCAAGCTGGCTATCTGGCTTCTTGCCTTTTCATCTTAACTGAGACACTTCATCTTGAAGCTCCTGACATATGGTCCATTTCATAAAGTCACAATCAGAAGTGAAGGGCAAAAATGAAGAAGAGAAATGAGAAAATGTCCATAAAAACTGAAGACAGATGTGTATGAACCTAAGGTATCAGCATTTGTTAGGAAGTAGGAAGGCTCCCAAGGCTGACAGCAGTTAAGTGTTTTTTAGAAAACCATCATAAAAAGAAGTTTCATGTAAAAAGAAATTAAAATACCTAAAATCCCCAACGTGAATTTACAGTTCAGAAAACAATACTACTAACACTTAACTGCAAGAGTCTAGAAAAAGAGGACAAAGGAAAACACAGGAAAATCTAAATGTGGTTTAAAAAAGGATGGATAAGCAGAGCATGAGATTTCCATGCCATTCAAATACTGAATTAGATGCTACAATGTCAGTCCTTTAAGAGTTGCCCAAAGAGGAAGAAAGGGTGGTATGGGGGAGGGAAAAGAGTGAGCTGCATACATCCACAGAATGTGCAAGACTAAAAGTGATCCCTCTGAACTATGTATTTTGGGTGACACGTGTCAAGATGTAACAAATGCACTAATCTGAGGGACTTTGAGGAGGAGGCTTGGCATATGTAAAGGTAGGGGACTATATAAGGACAATCTCTGTACCTTTCACACAGTTTTGATCTTAACTTAAAATTGCTCAAAATAATAAAGTCTATATTATATTTTTATAATAAATAGACATAAACAGCAAATAAAAAGAAATAAACAGCAAACTTACTCATTGGGTAGAGAAGATGGCTTTGATTTTGTTAACTCTTCATCTAATTAAAAAATTAAAATATTATGAAAAACTAATAATCTGAGAAGAAAAATACTTTCATTAAAAGATCCTCTATATACTTATATATTCCAATGCTAGGAACTTATAAATTTTGGAATAGAAAAAATAAATGTTAAATTTTAAAAGAAGGTAAACAAGGTGAATTTCTGTTGATTCTTGATTTCTTTCATTAGCTTTATAAAAGAAAACATGGACTGTTAACTTTAAAAATCGTAAGAGCTGGGTATGGTGGCTCAGGTCTTTAGTCTCAGCACTCAGGAGGCAGAGGCAGGTGGATCTTTTGTGAGTTCGAGGGCAGCCTGGTCTACACAGTGAATGTTAGGATTACATAAAGAGATCTTTTTTTTTTTTAATTTTTTAAGATTTATTTATTTATTATGTATAGTGGTTTGCCTGCATGTTTTCCTGCAGGTCAGAAGAGGGCACCAGATCTCATTACAGATGGTTGTGAGCCACCATGTGGTTGCTGGCAATTGAACTCAGGACTTCAGGAAGAACAGTCAGTGCTCTTAACCTCTGAGCCATCTCTCCAGCCCCACATAAAGAGATCTTATCTCCAAAAATAAATAATAAAAAAAATTTGAGGAAATGTTTAAGTACTTGTGTGCATTCTACTTAAAGATTTTAATTGGTGAATCCTATAATCAGTTTTTGAGTTCTCAGAATACTACTAGTGACTACTATACAATCATCAGTAATGATGAGCTACTGAAGGAGGTTCCACTCTTTTCTGTTAGATTCTGCATTTGTGACATGTCTTATTTCATAACCAACTGACAAGTAAGAACAGTACTGGAATGAAAGGTCATGTTGGCGACTATAAACTTCCTCCACATCTCAGTGTTCTCTCTCCAGGAGCCACAGGGATGCCTGCAGGGATTCTCAGTGGGTGCGGCCTGCAGTGATTCTCAGTGGGTGCGGCCTGCAGCCCACTACAGGAGCACCAAGCACACTGTACACATACTACGACACGGTTTGCACTGCCCCCCCCCCCCGCAGGTCTGCTCTGTCTCAACACGTCTGCTGCACTGCCCTCCATACTGCAGCAGCCCCACTCACTGATTCTCTCGACAACTTTAGCATCAAACAGTTCTTTTCAATGGTGCAATCCTTACTTTTATTTTGGTATTTATTATTAACTCAGTCGGTGTTTTCAATTGTGTTAAACTTTTAGTCAAGACTGATTTTTAGTAAGCATTCTATTTTACAAAATTATAAAAGTTTCCTATTAAGTCTGATTTATAGTGCTTAATTGTACAAAAAAATGTCACCATCCTAAATTTTTTGGTATTATAAAGTTGCTATTTTGAAATTATAAAATAGAAACCACATTGCAATATGACTTTAAAATAAGTAAAACTCAAGATTACTATTTTATAAGACATTTTCATAATCCCTCTGCCAAAGTGCTGGGGTTTGAATCCAAGGGGTGTGTACATACTTGGCCATGTTAACAACTGAGCTATATCCCCAGTCCACCTTAATACTCTCAATCAGAAGTTATTCTCTGGCTTTGTTGATTTCTGAAAAATTTTATAAACTATATGAAAGATTAAGGAATATCTCTTAGTACAATAAGAAATACTACAGGCAGTTTGTTTTCTGCATAAAATAAGTATCCTTCTAGTCAATCAGTAAGACTGGTAAAATGGAAAGAATATTAATTCCTTAACTACACAAGGCTGAGACTAACAATGATATTCTTACAGACATAAAATAACTAATCCCTATGTCAAACTTACTAGATGAATTCCGATTCATCTGCACCTAAAACAAAAATACAAAAATTGAGTATTATTAAACAAATAATTCAACTTGGTAAGAAAATATTTGTCAAAATGTTACTAATAAGAAGCTAGTTTCACGTTGTCTTTATTGTATCTACTTAATAATAAATGGCATTTATGAAAAAATATGTAAAAAAAATTCAGTAGTTGTAAATGTACCTCTAAATTAAGCATGATTTACTTATTATTACAATTATTATTTATAGTACAGTAATTGAATTTAGAATATAAAATACATGTATCTAATAAAATGTTGTTAAAATATTAAGACAGTATCTAAAGCAAAATATTATAAACTTACCAATAATCTAAATTTAACAAAATTTTGAAAATCAAATGTTCAATTACACTACTTTTTAAAAAGTCAATAGGCAAAATATAAAATCTGGCACTTACTGGACTGTGTCTCTAGCAGTGCATGGAAAGAAAGAGAAAGACAGTGTTCAGTATAGGATTCAATTCTCTTCAAAATTAATAATTTCGCTCTTCCTTCTAAATACTACTTAAAATATATACATCTTAAAACGCATGCTTAGGAGGAGAAATTATGCAAGTTAACCAAATGGGCAACAAAACATACGCAAAGCTATCTTCTTTTCAAATCTAACATTCACTATTAAAATTTTCTTTTACTATTTACTTTCTGGGTATGAATTTAATACATATTCATTAAAAAAAGACAGATGAGACACAAAAACTTTTAAAAATACCTATGACCTCAACTGCTCATACAGAGGTTTGTAACATTTTAATACATATCCATCCCTTTATTGCTTACTCGTATTTTAATTAGTTATGCCGTTATACAATACAAACTGTCAATGTTTCACAGTTCTCTACTTCACATATATAGTAAGTCTCTTTATAACTACATAATAGTCAATGTTAAAATAGTAATGATATCATAAAACCTCACTTTAGAAATCTTTGAGGTATGCCCTTGAGAATTTAATTCTAGAACCTTTTTCCCCCATCAAAAATGCTTTTCTCCTCTCCTCCCCTTCCTGTGTCACTGGTTATCACACCAAGGGCATAGTGCTTGCTTAGCAGATGCTCTATCCATATAGTTGGATACCCAAGAATATGAGTACACGTGTAAGAGAAAAACACTTTCACCTCCAAAACAAATGTGTATAGAGACTACTATATGTAGTATAGAATGTATAATTAGGCCAGGTGTGGTGGCACAGGTCTTTAATATTACAGTCAGGAGGCAGACACAAGCAGATCTCAGTGAATTCAAGGCCAGCCTGGTCTACAAAGCATATACCAGGTCAGCCTGTCTCAAAAATAATAAATTAAGATTTAAAAAATAAATTAAAACACACATACAAATTAGGTAACATAAAATAGAGAACTTCATTATTAAGAAAACTAGCTTTTAAATAAGCATATATATACTTCTCATTCTAAGACATGACTTTCCCTTCCTGTAATACTTCTGAATTAATAATATGATATCAGTGGATTACTGTAGTATTTTTTACTTTATCACTACTGTGTATGATGTATGTGTGTATGAATGCAGGCACACATGTGGATGGAAACTAGAAGACAATTTCTGGAAGTCAGTTCACTCTGAGAACTAATTTGGGCTCACATAGCAAGTGCTCTTAACAGCTGAGGCATCTCAATGGCTACATCATTATTTTAGTTCTTCCCCAAACTCAAATGTTACGGTGAAAGACACAAAAATAAAAATGCAAAGAAGAGCTAAGCATGTCACTTGGTGGTAGAGTTTGCACAGCATAAGAAAGGGCCGGGACTCAAGGTGCGGAGAAGAGCAAAGACTGCAGTTAACCTTTAAGGTGATTCTCATGACATCTTTTTACAGTAGACTTGAAAACACGAGAGTAAAATCTTTAAAATTACATGAGAAAGGGCTGGAGGGATGGCTCAGAGGTTAAGAGCACTGGCTGCTCTTCCAGAGGTCCTGAGTTCAATTCCCAGCAACTACATGATGGCTCACAACCATCTATAATGGGATCTGGTGCCCTCTTCTGGCCTGCAGGCAGAACACTACATACATAATAAATAAATCTTTAAAAAAAATTACATGAGAAAAATATTAACTTTGTCAGTTCACAATCTTTTGCCAGAGAGACAATGCAGTGTTAATAAAATATAATAAAGAAAGTTCTACATTTTTTCACTTTTTAAAAAAAGATCAATTTATTTATTTTTTTTACATGCATTGGTGTTTTGTCTACACGTATATTTGTGTGAGGGGGCCAGATCTCCTGGAACTAGAGTTAAAGGCACTTGTGCATTGCCATGTGGTTGCTGGGAATTGAACCTGGGTCCTCTGGAAGAGCAACCAGTACTCTTAAACCCAGAGCCACCCCCCAGCCCACACATTTTCACTTTCTTAAAAATATTTTCAAGACGACAACTAAGTCAAATCAATGACCTCATTTGTCTATGTAGACATTATAAACTAAGCTGGAGAGATGGCTCAACAGTTGGATGCACTGGGTGCTTTTCCAGAGGACCCAGATTCAGGTCCCAGCACCCACGTGGCGGCTCACAACTGTCTGACTCCCCTCTGCTTTCCTTGGACCTTCACACACACAGCACACAGACATATGTGCAAGCAAATAGTCACACACTGAACAGCTTTGGGCAATAAAAAGTGTGGGGGAGGGGGAGTTGGGGATTCAGCTCAGTGATACAGCACTTGCCTAGCAAGCACAAAGCCTGGGTTCAGAGCTCAGCTCTAGGAGGGTAGGAGGGGGACCGGACACACGCACCCCATGGGACAACAAAATAAAACTCACATACATAAAATTAAAATCAAACAAATCCTTTTTAAAAAGCACAAAACAGCCAGGTAATGGTGGCGCACGCCTTTAATCCCAGAACTAAGGAGGCAGAGGCAGGTGCATCTCTGGGTTCAAGGGCAGCCTGGTCTACAAAGAGAGTTCCAGGACAGCTAGGACTACACAGAGAATCCTGTCTCAAAATAATTTCCCAACCAATGTACTTAGCTGTTGCTCACTGTTTTAGTTTTTGGATTTTTTTTCTTTTCTTTTCTTTTTTTTTTTTTACTTATTTACTATTCTTCAAATTAACCATGGTGCAGTATCTCAGCAGGTTAAAAAAAACAAGTACCTGCCACACACACAAGCATGACAACATGAACCCATGTAAACATAAAGTGAGAGAACAGAGTGCACGAAACTGTCCTGACTGCCACACATACCCTATGGCACATGTGCTCACTCCCTCTACACACATCACACACATACACAAGTACACAGTAACAAAATATTTTAAAAATCCACCAGTTGTAGGCAGATGAGGTAAAATAAAAAGGTTTCAATGTACAGGGCAAACTGGCTTCTGTTCAGATACTTACAGAAACTGCTGGGGACAGTGTTATATTCCCTATGGACACTTTCAGTTCATCCAAGGAAGCCATTGTGTGGTGCAGGTTATTTGGGTGCACAGGCTTGATCTCTATCCGGTACCTCTTTGGTTCTTCATCTTCCGAGTCAGAATCACTGGATGAGTAGAAGTGGTTCTCTTTGGTATGTGGGTCTGAGTTAAAGAATGCAGTTTCTAACTGATCTTGAATAGCTGGTTTTCCATACATGTACAAGAAGAAGAGAGCCTTCTAAGAGTAAGATATATGCACAGGAATAAAACTATAGCTTTAATTAACAAAACATGGAAAACAAAGAAGTCATATTTCAGCTAATTAAAAATAAAAAACGCCTTAAGCAATATGCTAACTTTAGAGCTATACATATATCAACACAATCCACTAAGAATACCCAGATCATAAAAGGATATCATTCTGATTTGCTTCTGGTTTAATACTATAACCTTCGTCATCTACATCAGGAATATTCTAGGAAAAAAAAAAATTGTAAAGAGTTAATATAATGACAACACCAATATTCAGGCACTAAAGATTAACAAACAATTATAGTCTAAAATACTACTATGAGCCAGGTGGGAGGCAGAGGCAGGTGGATCTCTGTGAGTTCCAGGACAGAGAGCGCTACACAGTCAAACACTTTCTTGAAAAATGAATGAATGAATAGAAGGAAGGAGGGAGGGAGGGAGAGAGGGAGGAAGAGAGAGAGGGAGCGAGGGAAGGAGGGAGAGAGGGAACTAAATCATTTTAGCAAATACAAAGTGATTACCAAAATTATTAACACTGTGGAAAATTACATCTCTTTAGTTATTAATTAGCTTCAAGTCATATTCCATGCCTCAAAAATCTGAAGAAGACCCTGCAACATGCAATGGGAGAGTCACAACTCTCATCATTTCAGGGCAAGAAACTGACAAGGTGGGGTACAAGAGATGGTTCAGTGGTTAAGAGCATGATCTTTGCTAGAGGACCCCAATTTGGTTCCCAACATCCACATTGGGTAGCTTACAACTTCCTCTAACTCCAACTCAAGAGGATCTGATACCTCAGCCTCTACATCTGAGGGCACCTGCATATACACACATGTGTTCCCCCCATAGATATATGCACACACACATAATTTTAAAAATGAATCTTTAAAAAAAGAGAGTCAGGCTGGGCGGTGGCGCACGCCTTTAATCCCAGCACTTGGGAGGCAGAGGCAGGCGGATCTCTGTGAGTTCGAGGCCAGCCTGGTCTCCAAAGCGAGTTCCAGGAAAGGCGCAAAGCTACACAGAGAAACCCTGTCTTGAAAAACCAAAAAAAAAAAAAAAAAAGAGAGAGAGTCAAGGTGAAAACTCATTCAGAATGTTCAAGATCTACATTTCTGTTAAAATCAGGAATAAGTAACTTTTAAAAACCTATGGCCAGACTATATATTTTCTCAATGCTGTAGGAAGCTATATGGAAATACAAGATTCAGTATCTCTTTAAAGTAGATTAAAGTCCTGGCTAGCCAATGAACTAAGATAGTGAATCAATATTTAAAAAAAAAAAAAAAAATTAAAAAAAAATCACCATGTGCATCCAGAGGAGAGAAAACAAAACCCAGTGAATCTAAGTCTGATCAAGAGTACAGAACTAAGTACCAATTTATACAACACAGCCAAGTGAAAGAATCCACTATTCGAATGCAGACAGCACAATCCAGGCTACAGGAAACAACAAAATACTCAGTCTCTTCAATAACTAACTAGAAAGCTAAATAGAGAGATGGTGGAGGGGAGATGGGATTGCTCATGAAGACAGACTAGACACCCCAACAAACTCAAACAAATTGTAATGAAGCATTAGAAGATAAGAATGAAACTATACCACTCGGGAGGCAGAGCCAGGAGGATCTCTGTGAGTTCGAGGCCAGCCTGGGCTACCAAGTGAGCTCCAGGAAAGGCGCAAAGCTACACAGAGAAACCCTGTCTCGAAAAACCAAAAAAAAAAAAAAAAAAAAAAAAAAAAAAAAAAAAAAAAGAATGAAACTATACATAGGCTGAAAAGCCATTTTCTAGGAGGCTGCTTCTGGATCTATCTGCAGATAATAACTATGAAATGTGATGAAAATATATAAAAAACTATCTGAAGGCAGTGAAGAGTAGCTCAGGACAACCACTAAAAAGCTCTAAATGATACATCTGAAATTTCAAAACAATTTTAAAAAGACTTGCACTCCTAAGTTTACTGCAGTGCTATTTCCAATAGGCAGAAATGGAAATAACCACGGGGCCCATCAGCAGATGGGTGAGTAAATAAAATACAATACACAGACACAGTGGAGCATCATTCAGCCACAAGCTAAAAAAACAATGACTCTTATCATGTGCACCTACATGGAACAGGCTGAAGGAAATTCTGTTAAATGATTTAGCAGATATAGAAAGACAAATATTTCATAGTCTACAGAGCGAGATCCAGGAAAGGTACAAAGCTACACAGAGAAACCCTGTTATTGAAAAACAAAACAAAACAAAACAAAAGGTATGAGGATTATGCCAATGATTCTGATCTGATCTTAGACACTGTAAACACATACTAAAAATATCAAGCGATGTCTTAAGTGTGTATGATTATTTTATCAACTAAAAACAACATATTTCAAAAAATTTTAATGAAATATATTGTTTTTAATTGATAAGTGAAAAAACACTTTTCCACTACAATTAATTAAAGATATTGGCAGAACAAATGAAAGATACTTGATTCAACTACATGGTGTCTATAAAAAGGTCAACTAAAATATGAATAGGTTGAAAGAAAGGAATAGAAAAAATACAATACACAAAAATAAGAAAGGCTGAAGTGACTATCTTAATATTAGATTTCAGAAATAAAATTACAAATCATAAAGAATAATCGTCTATTCAAAAACCTGTATCTATTCTTCACAGAAAGTTTATTTCTAACAGCAAAAAAACAAGAAAAAACAAAATATTATATAAATATTATATATTAATAAATAATATATAATAATATTTCAGCAGCAGAAAGAAATGAATTTATCATGCCTACAACAACCTGGACGAACCTCCTGAGAATTGGCTAGAGTGAAAGCCAATCTGCAAAGGTTACTATGTAGTCCCCTTTCTGTAACTGTACTCGTTTGATTGTTTTTTAAAAAGGCATGAGGTTGAAGAAATGGGCCAGTGGTTAAGAGCATCTCCTGCTCTTCCAGAGGACCCGGGTTTGGTGTGCAATGGCTCACTACCATCTGCAGCTCCAGCTCCAGGAGGGCATCAGAAGCCCTCTTCTGACATCTGCAGACATCCACACACAGGGCCAACACAGACAAGTACACACATATTAAACAACAACAACAAACTGAGTCAGGTACTTAAGTTTTTCAAATGCTGGAACTACTCAGAATGTTAATATTAATAAAAACATACAGATTACACTACATATCTTCATTCAACCCATGGTTTCTATGCTAGGGCTTTCACTATTGGAATTAAGTATTTTGTCAATAACAATATGAAGAACAGAAGAGATGACTTCAATATTTTAAAAATATAGTTGTGGTAGTAGTGGTTTCTTAAAAACAAAAAAACAAAACACTGTGGTCAGGCATGGAAGCACACACCTTTGATCCCGGCACCCAGGCAGGAGATCTCTGAGTTCAAGGCCAGCCTGGACTACAGAGTGAGTTTCAGGACAGCCAGGGCTATGTACAAAGATCCTGTCTCAAATAAATAAAATAACATAAAATAAAATAAATAGAAGGTAAGGCCATGAATAGCTTGTACGTAAATAACAATAACTGGCCATAAACAAAATGAAGCAACAAAAAAAAAAGCATCCTTTCCTGCTAATCAGGGCAATCATTCTGCCCAAAGTAACCAAACACAGTTACTTTTTGACATGTCTTATTTCTGAAAATCATCCTTTTTCGATGTTTTATTTTTGAAACAGCAATCACTTAAGAGATCGCACTTAGTTTTACTAAGTTCTTTCTATATGGACAGATGCAGATATAGATCAACCTAATTCTTAATAAAATCTGCCTATATAAATAATTTATCTAACCAGTTCTTATTTGATGAATATTTTGGTGCTCTAGTATTCTGCTAATGTTTTCTTAATAAAAAGTCTGAAAAGCAAAAACGAGTATCTTTCCCCCTTTTCAGTTTCTACACATGCATGTACCTCAATCAAGAGGATATGTGTATATACTATAGATAGATACAGATTTTATGTGAATATAGTCACAATAGTAAACAGAGAATAAAGTTATTAGCTTAAAAATAATGTGTAATTCTTATTTGGGGAGATAGTGCCAAATTATCCAGAAAACAGATTGCTCCAATTTACATTAATGCCTATGTAGTGGCATGTGTGTATCAACATTTCTGCCAATATTGAGACTTCCGTATGTCTGTTTCATTTTGCATCATCTCTAAGTATATTCATTATGGTTATTCACTACTTATATTTCTCTTGAAGAAAATTGCTTGTTTCTATCTTATATCCTTTCTTGCTAACCAACTGCTTAATTACCAAACTGACTTATATAAAATTATCAAAGTTCCTTTGTTGCTGGTATCGTTTAATATGCACTGCTGGGGCTGGAGAGACGGCTCAGAGGTTAAGAGCACTGACTGCTCTTCCAGAGGTCCTGAGTTCAATTCCCAGCACCCACATGGTGGCTCACAACCATCTATAATAACTTCTACAGTCAAATTTACCAATCTCTTCTTCTATGGCATTAGAACATCATGTTCTCTTTAGCCTTTTCCTAAAGCCCTGATAATTATATGTAAAGTCTAAAATTGAATAATGATCATTATGTCACTTAGCTGAAAGAATTAAAAAGTTAGAATACACACACACACACACACTACTTAAAATAGTAAAGAGCCTAATTAAAATTTGCAACCATCGAATGCTATATTTTCAAAATAAATACATGATGAGAGCTATAGTAAATACCAAACACATCTGCTAACTTCATTAATCAGTTAAGCTTCTCTGATGACTTTTCACTTAATTTTCACACAGATTTTCAAAAGATTTGTTTATCAGTTTTATTTGTGTGTGTGTGTGTGTGTGTGTGTGTGTGTGTGTGTGTGTGTGTGTGCATGAGTTTATGTGTACCATGTGTGTGCAGATGGAAGAGGAGGCCTGAGGGCATTGGATACCCTAGAACTGGAGTTACAGACAGTTGTGAGTTGCCAGAAGTGGGAGCTAGGAACCAAATTCTGGTCCTCTGCAAGAGCAGTACATGCTCTGAAATACTGAGCCATCTCTCCAGCCTCAGTTTTCAAATTAAGTTATTAATAAACCACAACTTCTTACTTGAAAGCTGAAATAGAAAATAAAAATACTAGTTTATCTAAATTACATAAGACCATGTTTTTTTCAAAATACTTTCACTTCTTTATTTGTTGCTATTGTTGTTATTTATTTGTTAAGATTAAAATGTTTCAAAGCAAAAAAAGAAAAAGAAAAAGAAAAAGAAAAACAAAAGAAACCAAAACAAACAACCCAGAATATTCAAACTCCTACCCTAGTCACCATAATCTGTTTACACATTACTTACATCATTTGGTAAATCTATTCTTGCACTAGACCCACTGGGAACTCAATTTATTATCTACTTTAATTATTTATAAAAATCACATTTAACCAAGAAATAGAAAAACAAAAACAAAAAACCAGGAAAAGGGTAACCATAGTTGTTGTTGCTATAGTTTCTAAAATGATGTCTTAAATGAAAACCAAATACATGAACAGGTGAAACTATCTTTCATCCCAGCACTTGGGAGGCAGAGGTAGGCAGATCTCTGAGTTTGAGGCCAGCCTGGTCTACAGAGTGAGTTCCAGGACAGCCAGGGCTCCTATGCAGAGAAACCTTGTCTAAAAAGGGGAAAAAAAAAAAAAAAAAAAGGACTACCTTTAAAAAAAAAAACTAAAATAATAAATGTTTCTCACTTTTTTAAAGATTTATTTATTATATATACAACATTCTGCCTCCAAGTACGCCTGCATGCCAGAAAAGGGCGCCAGATCTCATTATAGATGACTGTGAGCCACCATGTGGTTGCTGGGAATTGAACTCGGAACCTCTGGAAGAACAGCCAGTGCTCTTAAACTCTGAGCCATCTCTCCAGCTCCCAAGGTTTCTAATTTTTAAGGAATGCAGATTTTTTAAATCTCTCATTTCCCAAGAACACTTTACTGATATGGTGCCACTCTAATTTTAAAAGTAAAATTATACATTTCTCAAAGACAGTGAGAAGTATTTTCAATTTAACAGAAAAGTATACTGCAATGTAAAACTGGGATACACCTTTAAAATTATTTTAGCAGCAAATTATTACATGGTATTTTTCTTTAAAGACAGGTTTAAAAAAGTCAAATACGATTTTTTTCTAATGAAAATACCTACTTTAAATTGCCTGTAATAAAATTAAAATTACTTACAAGTGAATCTGCATCAGGACATTCACTGTTTAAAAAAAAAACAAAAAACAAAAAAGATGAAGCATTACACAATTCAATTATTAGAACTATCTGCTAATTATATCATATTTAGAATACCTATCTTGGTATTTAAATATAGCTTTTGTTTGAATTCTGCAAAAATATTTTGAGAAACCAAGTCATGAAGATTAAAATAATATTAATTTAACTTAAAATTCAAAAGTGGACCTTCTCACCTCAAAAATAACTAAAACCATGAACAGCTCCCACATAATCTAAAATGCTTGTGGCTGGCTGTACTTGTCTCCCAGGAACGCATTCATCAGCGTGATCAGCGAAGCTGTCTCTTCTACAGGGCTTTCTAGCAGTGCTTACATTTTTAAACTTTACTGGGGACAGCGGGGGTTCACAGGACAATCTGCAGGACTGGCTTCTGTTTTTCTACATGCGGGTCCTAAGCACATCAGCTTTTGTCTACAATGTCTTCTAATTGTAAGGTAGTAAGTCTTTTAATGCTATGAACTAAAACCAGAAAAACTGACAAATCTAGTCATTCAGAAGGGTTCTTCTTCTTCTTCTTCTTCTTCTTCTTCTTCTTCTTCTTCTTCTTCTTCTTCTTCTTCTTCTTCTTCTTCTTCCTCTTCCTCTTCCTCTTCTTCTTCCAGTTTAGACATATACTTTGAATATTTTCAAAAAGACCTTTTTTTTTTTTTTTCAAAAGCAAACCATTCTTAATGACTTAGAAACAATGAAAAGGATTTGGGTAATATTTAAAATACTTACACAGACTCTGCATCCTTTTCCTTTTTAATTATTCCAGGCAAAGCAAACGTCTTTCTTTTCCTTGGTTTTATGCCTTTAACATAAATGTACATTGTAAAAGAAATGTCTGTTCTTTTAAGGATATAAAACACAAAAACTCAAGACAAATTTTTTCGCAACAAGCAAATTTTGGATGAAAGAAATAAAAGTATTTTCAGGAGTGGTGGTATACACCTGTTATCTTAGCACTCTAGAAGCTGAGGCAGAAGGGTTTTAAGTTTGTTACCAGCCCAGGATACATGACAAAACTCTTTTCCCCAAAAATCCTAATAAACTAATGAATGGAGAATCAATGAATGAGCAAAGAACCAACATAAAAAAAATCAATTAGTAAAGCCTACAACTTATATCATTCAGAGTCTGTTTCAACTTTTATGTAATACAGTATGGTTCATTAAAGGATTATAGAATATTCACTTAAAGAAATTCTCTTTTCTTCTGGTAAATATTCCCTTGTAACTTCAGTTAAATGAGCATATGAAGATATATTAAAACTAAAAAAAAAAATTTGCACATGCCTTTAATCCCAGCACTTGGGAGGCAGAGGCAGGTGGAGCTCTGTGAGTTCAAGGCTAGCCTGGTCTACAGAGTGAGTTCCAGGACAACAAGGATATTACACAGAAGGGGGGGGGGAGGTATATAATTCACTGCATGTATTTTCAAAAGTATTACCTTGGGCTATGGGTATGTCTCACTAGTAGAATACAAGTAAGGCCTGGGTTCAGCATCCAAGAGCATTAAATATATATATTTGAACACTGTGCCAGCATCAATGGATAGCAGCAGTCCCTTTCTATCTGCTCACCAAGCAGAAGACACTAGTTCCCATAGAGTCAGTAGATTACAAGTAGTCAACTTACCTTCCACTGCACTAGCAGGGTCACACTCTTCAAATTCAATAAGACCTGGGTGGGAGAAGAAAAAACTTGCTTCAAAATATAATTACCAGACAAACTGTTTTAACTTTGAAACTTCAATTTGAAATATTTAATTACGTATTTATTAATGCTATGTGTGCCTATCTGAAGTGTGAGTGCGGGCACACACGTGGAAGTCGGGGTTCTTTCTACTTCGCTGAGCAAGGGTCTCCGCGTATCTGCTGTACTTTGTACTCCAGGCTGGCTTGAGAGCACGCTGATGCACACCACTGCACAGGCTTTCTTACATGGGTTCCAGGGACAGAACTGAGGCTATCAGGCTTGAGCTGCAGATGCTTCTAGCTGCTGAGCCATCTCACCAGCCTGACGAGACATCCTCTATGAGTCTGATAGCATCCCATCATGCTATCACGTGCTCCAGTGCTTGTTAGAGTAACCAAGTACTGGGCTGTTCCTGTACAGGTGTGTGTGAAAGAGTGAGAGAACTGCGGGTACCTGCAGAGGTCAGAAGAACTGGTTCTTCTACTCTGCTTCCAAGGATCAAACTAGGTTGCCAGGCTTGTACAATAATATTTTTACCTGCTGAGCCATCTCACTGGGCCTCGGTAACAATGTTTTTAAATATTTATTTTTCTTTTGTGTGAGTACCTGCATGTGTGGATATATACCACACCACGTCTGGTACCAGAGAAAGCCAGAAGAGGGTGTCAGATCCCCCTCAGTAATAATTCTTAATTAAATAATCCTAACTGGGAAAAAAGAAAAAAAAAACCAAAAAAGTAAAGGCTAGAAAAATGGTTCAACATGTAAAGATGCTTGCCACCAAGCCTGACCACCTGTGTTTGATCCCTAGGAACCACAAGGTTGGTAGAAATCAGAGAGAGAGAGAGAGAGAGAGAGAGAGAGAGAGAGAGAGAGAGAGAGGGGAGAACTGACTTCTGTAAGTTTTTCTGTGACCTCCACAAGTTTACCCTGGGGTGCACACCCCCACCAGACACACACATAGATGAATGTGAATTAAAAATTAAAAACTGAGACTGCTCCACTATACAATCATTACTGACAACTCTTTCTAGGTTATCCCACAGAGCACAGGCAGTTTCTGCTTTTCAGCACCCTGCAACATAGTTAGTGGAGAAAACAAGCACTAAGAGGCAGGGGCTGATCCCTGCCTGTGCTCATGGGAAAGCAGAAGAAAGCAGAAACAGCACTGGAGGACAAGCTTGGCACCTCATCTGTCCCACTCTTTAGTCTATCAACTCCTGGAGTTACGCTTAGCAAATACTAGGTCTTCAGTTGCATAAATAATTACATCCTCATTAAGTGGTCACCTTAGGATCAAAAATCCAGATCTCTAATTGTATTAGAAGGCCAAGATATTTTAAGTGCAGTTTACAGGCAATGGAAAGATTTTTGTTTGTTTGAGGCAGGGTTTTAACTATGTAGCTCTAGCTGAGCTGAAACTCACTATGTAGACCAGGCTGGCCTTGAACTCAAGAGATTGACCTGCTTCTGCTTACCAAATGATGGGATTTATTTATTATTTGTGCATTAAAGGTGCACACCACCACACCTCACCTAATGGAAATATTTTTAATGTGAAAAGTACGTTCATACACATAACCTGGCAAAGTGGTCTGAAAGAAAAATTAATTAAGTGCTACTAAGAGGGATAGATATACTGCAGAACAAGAAACAATAAGGTAAACTCAGACAGAAAGTAATTAAAATAGCCCTAAAATGACAGAACTGCAGACTAGCTTTACATGTCATAGAATAAGGAATGTTTCATACATGAAGTAACAAATGGTTTAGGTGACAGTAAAAGAAACAAAAGGCTTGAATTATTCTCCTTCCAGCATACTCCAGTTAAACATCACACTAAAAGTCATCTCTCCCTAGAGCATCATGTCATTTAGAATACTTAGGGTTATAAAAGTCCAGCATACTTTATGAAATACTTAATTTATGAGTAACAATTGACATAGCCTTCATTATTCAGAAATTTATGGGCTGGAGAGATGGCTCAGAGGTTAAGAGCACTGGCTGCTCTTCTAGATGTCTTGAGTTCAGTTCCCGACAACCACATGGTGGCTCACAACCATCTATAATGAGATCTGGTGCCCTCTTCTGGCGTGCAGGCATACATGCAGGCAGAACACAGTATACATAATAAATAAATAAAATAAATCTTAAAAAAAAAAGAACTTTATAAATAGTGACTGACTTAAAGAGACAATAACAGGTTTCCTTCCTTGTTCTTCTGAGATGTTACACTTAACTATGTGCTAACTGATGACCAGAGTTCTTGTTGGTGACTTAATACAAAATATTTCTCTAAAAACATAGACTAAATGTTCCCTCTCCCTAATTTTTTTGATTCTTGTTTCTCTTCAAATCAGATGGCCACTGCTTCTGCTTATTACCAGAATAACTAAAATAGTCCACAAAAGGAGCTGATAAAGTCCTAACCAACTAATTACCAGTATCTTCATATCTACATCATTATTCTGTAACACATGACTAAGAACGGTTTATCACTTATACTCAAAAGAGCCTTAAAAGGTCAAAAAATTTAAGGAGATTATGTAAACCCACACTACAGATCTGGAAGTGGGCAATCACTTAGAATCTTTTAGAGATCTGCTAACATTACAATGAGATGAAAACAGACAGGACGATAATAAAGGTAAGGAACTAACACATGCACATCACACAATCAGCAGCTCTTTTGGCCTATAAATTACAGAGTGATGTCGGTCTCGGCGTCACCAGTCCACATGTTACTGGCTTCCTTAAGTATTAGGAGAGCCTGAGAAAATACAGTGATATGTCACATAGCTAAGGAAAAGTTGACTCAAACAAGGTAACCAGAGATGTGGTCACTCATAAATCCCCCACCACTATCCAACCCCTCATTTTACTCAGTAACTATGGAGGAATCTCTAAGGTACCAGCGGATTCGAGACCCAGGGAAGAAAGACACAACAAAACATCACCACCAAACGAATCAAACTGCGCAGATGCAATGTGCAGAGAAAAAGTCTCTAACTGGATGTTTTTATGCAAGAAAATAACAAAGGCATCCTTTAAAAGTAAAATCAATTACTTCCTCACAAACTTTGACTAGACATATTATAGATATCTTGATCAATTTCCCCCTTTATCTTTTATACATACACAACCCAAAATCAATTCAAAATAAGATAGTGTCCAGTGAAATTATACGAAATGACATTTTTGCAATATAAAATATGAAACCATAGAATATATACAAATGTTTATACTAAGCACCATCCACATATACTTTTCCATTAAAAATAGAAATGCCAAGAGTTCCGAGCATAATGCAATAGACGCCTCATAAAAAATTAAATCATGCACAGATTTTCCTGTTGCAAATGGCATGTATTCCTTCACACAGCTGGCTTTGTGTGCCTGGCTCGGTGCCAGCTGCCAGCTCAGCTGGGTGTCACTGCAGTCTGACCCCCCCAGCAAGTCACTGGTGTCACTGCAGTCTGACCCCCCAGCAGCGTGTCACTGGTGTCACTGCAGTCTGACACACACACCCAGCAGCGTGTCACTGCAGTCCGACCCCCCCCCCCCCCCCGAGCAGCATGTCACTGCAGTCTGCGGGGGGGGGGGGGGGGGGGGGGGGGCGTTGCATGTCACTTCAGAGCTGTTTCACGAGAGGAGAGCTTATCCAGCCCCTCCCTCGGATGCCCTTCACTACTCTTTAATCATAAGACAGTACTACAGCCAGAGTCAGAGTCTTAATTACTAGTTTGCTACAAATGGAATCTCAACTGCTTTAGACTCAATTAATTCTGTATGAAGATAAGTAACTGCTCTTAGCACTTGGTTTGTGCATGGTCACAGGGCAATTTAGTTCACATAAAGGAAAACCATTGCTTCTGTCTCTTGATGTTCTCATCACACATTTTCTAAAAAACGCCACTGCAATTCCACTTACAAGAGAACACTCCCAAAAGGTGAGTAATTCAAAGCAAAATATCTTAAATATGAGGTTTCAGTAGAAAGTAGAAATGAATTGTTTCTACAAAAAGCCATCGACCTAATGAATTCACCCAAACTAATTTGGATCAGAACTTTGGTATTAATCTTGAATCACCAAAATGTCTTGTTGAATGAGGTTGAATAACAAGTATGTGGTATATTTAACTAACAGTTCACACTGTCCTGGTATTTAATGCTAAATCTGAAGCCATCAACAGCAAATTCACAACTGTCACATTAAAAACTGCCTTAAGGGGGGCTGGAGAGAAGCTCAGAAGATCATCTAATGATCTTGCACAGACCTGGGTTCAGTTCCTACCACCCTTGTGGTGGCTTACAACCACCTGTTATTCCAATTCCAGTACATCTGATTGCATATAAAATAAAATAAATATTAAGGTTCTTCCATAAAAAATAAAATTATGCACCTATGAAACATGTACATGAAGGTTTACAGCAGTGTGTTGCTAATAGTAAAAAAGTTAAAACAACTCAAATAGCTATCAAATACTGGAGAAAAATAAAATGTGGCTTATTCATACAATAGAGTATTATTAAGACATAAAAATGAATGAGAAACTGACAGATTAAATGACTTTGGTGAACCTTCATAATTTCATTTGTAGATCTTCCCATTTCTAATTTATAAATACATTTGGGGTTATAAATTATAAATGTACTGCCTCCTGTCAACATTGTATACTTCTATTTGATGATTTCTGTGTCAAACATTATATGGAAATGTTTCCAAGTATTTTCTGTATTAACTGTGAATGAATAGAACAAAATAAATTGCCTGTGATGGAAAAAAATAAATAAAAAAAAAAAATTAAAAAAAAAAAAAACTGACTCAAAACTCAGTATATCATAGCTATCCAAATCAAGTACAATTCTACAAATTCCCAACTAAAGAACACCTGATTCAAATTAGTTCAAATTAGAGCCAAGGCAAAACACACAGTACCTGCAACCACACACTCTAAGGAAGTCTAGTGAAGGAGAGGGAGAGAGAGGGAGAGAGGGAGGGAGGGAGGGAGGGAGGGGGGGGGAGAGAGAGAGAGAGAGAGAGAGAGAGAGAGAGAGAGAGAGAGTTAGTTTTATGTGCACGCACTGGGTAGGAAGAACAGAGAGGTACCTAACACTCATCTTCAAGCTTGTTCCTTGGCTTGCCAGATGCCTGAGATAGGTAAGCTAACAGTAGACGAGCATCAGACTCAAGCCTGCGGGTGTACCCCTCCTCTGGGACTCAAGTTCTAGTTCTAGCACTTGGTTTTTAGCTAGGTAGTAACTTACTGTGAATGTAGGATGATCATTTATATTACTTATGAAAGGGGAATGCTTAGGAATGCCTTATACAGATTTTTCTCTACATATATTCATCCAGTTTTTTCTTTTTCTCTTTTGCTAAACCATTTGAAAACTTATAGATATCAAGTATATCTATTTCAGTAAAGGTCCTGTGGAAATAATTTCTTTAATTAGGTAGTTTTAAATCTCATCTAGCCATCAGAAAATACTACTACAACATTTCCCACCCAATGATCTAAAGTTATGACCACCTGGAGGACTTGTCGATCCACATGTCTAGGTTACAACCGCAGAGAATCCTTGTCAAGTCCGGGGTTGCATTTAAGAGTCTGCATTTTAATGGTTCAAGAATCACACTAGAGAACACTAGTTATAACTAGAATAGTTCTAGAGGACACTGGGGTTGTTATTGTTCATTAAGTCTAGACAAGGCTTCCCCGGCTATCCTGTATAAAAACTACCCAGGGGCCATATTAAAATACATATTCTGATTTGATTGGATAGGGTTGTGATTTTGTTTTGTTTGTTTTAGAGACAGAACTCACTCTGCAGACCAAACTGACCTCAAACTCAGAGATCTGCCTGCCTCTGCCTCCTGAGATGGAACTAAAGGCCTGCACCACCACTGCCAGGCCAGTGATTCTGTATTTTTAACAAGCATTCATCTGATTTAATGCTACAGTTTCTTAACAATCAATGAAAGCTAAATGAGCTGAGGAGCATTAATTAAAATATAATGATTTTTAAAAATAGTCCCCAAATTAGATAAATAAAAACGGAATTTCTAAGGTGACAGGCACATTTATAATAAAAAAAATTATTCTTATAATCTTAATTTAAATATCCTTAATAATTAACAAAGTTCTGTGTCTTTTTCTTCATTTTATTTATTTGTTTGTTTATTTATTTTTGCCATTCACTTATTTTCTTTGAAGTACCCAAAGAGTTAAATTTTTGTTTGTTGTTTTGGCTGTTAAAGTTATGTATTTTGGACCAGACATGGAGGCACATGCCTGTAAGCCCAACATTTAGAGGCAGGGACAGGCATATCTCTTGAGTTTGAGGCCAGTCTGGGCTGCATACAGTAAAAGCCTATCTCAAAAATTAAGTAACTAATGAAAAGTAGAAATATAGAGCTGTGGTGGTACAGGCCTTTAATCCCAACACTCCAGACACAGAAGTAGACGGAACTCTGAGTGGAAGGCCAGCCTGGTGAGCAAGGAAAACCGCAGGCCAGGGAGGGCTATATAATGAGACCTTGTCTCAAAATAAAATGAAAATTAGAAATAATAATGGCTAGTGAATGGCCAGCAGGTAAAGGGGCTTGCTGTCAAGCCTGACAACTTAGTCAGATCCCCAGGACCACATGACAGAAGCAGAGAATCAGCTCTATCCACACACTTTCAATACCTGTATGGACTCCCGCAACTCATTTTCTTCTTTGGGTTACAATGCAATCTAGTCATTACTTATTACTTGCTCGAGTCATCCTCGCTATGACCATTGGGAGCTTTTCTGGAAGTTTGGTTTTTCAAGACAGGACTTCTCTACACAGTCCTGGCTGTCCTGGAACTCACTCTATTATTGCAGGAATCTTAAAAGTTCTTATTAATAAAATCAAACCCGAGCCGAGTTATTAGGGTCCATGCTGGTAGATCAGAGAGATAGAACAAGCCACAGCTATCTCACCTCGCCGGATCCTCAGCTGGTCTTGTCTCCTCAGACTGGAGGCCTCTGAGTCCTCATCCGGAATGGGTCTCAGCTGAATTACTGCTCAAAAGCCTGAATGCTTAACCAGCCAAAATCTTCTAGCCAAATGCTTCTAGTTTCTGGTCCTCACGCCTTATATATCTTTCTACTTTCTACCACCACTCCCTGGGATTAAAGGCTGGCTTTCTGGGATTAAAGGCGTGTCACCATGCTTGGCTGTTTCCAATGTGGCCTTGAACTCACAGAGATCCAGAGGGATTTCTATCTCTGGAATGCTAGGATTAAAGGTGTGAGTGCCACCATTTTCTAGCATTTGTATCTAGTGGCTGTCTGTTCTCTGACCCCAGATAAATTTATTAGAATACACAATATTTTGGAGAACACAATACCATCACATCTCCTCTCTTTTTGTCTAAAATTAAAAAAAGCTTATAACTAATACAAGAAAAAACTATCTTCAATAAGTATATGCAATATACAGTCAAGATTACATTAACAATGTCTAGTCCATTAACATTTGACAGATCCAGACAAAAAACTCCATTATATATATTAACAATGTCCAGTCCAGTAACATCTGATAATCTCAGACCAAAAAATTTTCATTACTTATCTTATTTAAAACAAGTAGTTCCTTTTTAAAAGTAGATTCCATAATCTCCCATTTTGTCTTATCATATCCATATTCTCTTTTTTCTTTTCATAATACATTCAGTAGTCTACCTTTTGTCATTTTTATATCTTCCCCTTTTTCTTCAGTGTAGATTCAATGATCTACCTATTTATCCTATTATTTCTTTATCTTTTTTCTCAGAGTAGATTCGATGATCTATCTCATATCTATATTCTCTTTTTCTTTTTGCTTTCTAGGGGTGAAGATATCTTTAGGGAATCTTGAAAAGAAAATTTTTGGGTTAATTGTCAAGTCCTGTATCATTTGTCCAGTCTCTGCATAAAAGGAAAGTTCAGGGCTTGTTTCAAGTCCTTGTTTGAGTATTCTGTCAGGCTGGATCTTCTCAACTAGTCCTCTCGAAATTGTTCTGATCAGTTTGTAGTCCAAAGTCGATTTTTCCATGGTGTTAATCGGCTTAATGGCTTTATCATAGTCCATGTGGAATCATCGTTGTAGGATCCTGTCATCTTTTTGAAGATTTCAAAGTCACTGTTAGGCGTGGTCATGGTTTCATGCAGACTTTTTTTTTTTTTTTTTTTTTTTTTTGTGCCTCCTCTGTGGTTTGAAGCAATCATAGTCTGATAAATGTCTGTCTCTCGGAACCATGAATATTCTTCCCTAGAACAGAAAATCTTCACAACAATTTCTCCCCACCATTTGTCTTGCCAAACTTTTCCAAACTGACCTTTGCCGATGCTTTCTTGTAACACGATGGTCCTGGCAATTCTTCTCTGAACCAGCAGCAGTAAACCCTTCATTCCAGGTAGCAGCATCACCGCAGTCACCAACATGATGAGAAGGAGCTGGCAACGTGGAGCAGTAGCCACTGCTTCCATGGTCCCACCACTGTTTGTGGCTCAGTCCGGGCCAAAGCTTCTCCCAAACCTCCTAGGCTGGCTCAAACTCGGGATCCTCCTGCCTCTGTCTCCTTCAGCAAATCCTACCGGCGTGTGCCACCACAACCGGCTGAGTATAGCTTGGGCCTGAGCTGGGGCTCACAAGGCTACAGGCAAACAGCTTTTTCATGAATTCATAACACAAACGTTGGGCGCCAGATGTAGCATGAATCTTAAAAGTTCTTATAAAATAAAATCAAACCTGAGGCGAGTTATTGGGGTCCATGCTGGTAGATCAGAGAGACAGAACTGGCCACAGCTATCTCACCTTGCCATTTCCTCAGCTGGTCCTGTTTCCTTAGACTGGAGGCCTCTGAGTCCTCATCCGGAATGGGTCTCAGCTGAATTACTGCTCAAAAGCCTGAATGCTTAACCAGCCAAAATCTTCTAGCCAAATGCTTCTAGTTTCTGGTCCTCACGCCTTATATATCTTTCTACTTTCTACCACCACTCCCTGGGATTAAAGGCTGGCTTTCTGGGATTAAAGGCGTGTCACCATGCTTGGCTGTTTCCAATGTGGCCTTGAACTCACAGAGATCCAGAGGGATTTCTATCTCTGGAATGCTAGGATTAAAGGTGTGAGTGCCACCATTTTCTAGCATTTGTATCTAGTGGCTGTCTGTTCTCTGACCCCAGATAAATTTATTAGAATACACAATATTTTGGAGAACACAATACCATCACACTCTATAGACCAGGTTTACAGCAAAATGTTAGAGGAAACTTATGTTCAATATACATTTTCAAGCAACTTCTCTCTTGCTTCAAAACCCCATCTCCTGCTGTCTTAATGGGTCTCTGAGTCAACGCGAGAGCTGGGGTGATGCTGAGTGGAAGTGACTGGACTAAAAGATTACCTGACCCAACTTGAACCAATCATAGGATTTCTTAAAAAAAAAAAAAAAAAAAAAAAACAAAAAAAAACTTGGAAAACACTGACTCTAAGCCATGGGTGCAACTAAGAAATGAAGAACATCACCAAGACATTACTGAGCTCCCTTTATTTCATGTACTTATGGAAACAAAGAAAACAAGAAACCACAGTCATAGAGACATCTCACTTTCTTACTCCTGGTATGCGTTTCCTTCTGAAGCCTTGCCACATGCCTTAGCTCGAAGCATTGAGATACCTCAGTTTTCTTCCAATAACTACCCCTTAAGTTCAAACTGGCTGAAGTTAACTTCTTTTACAGACCATAAAAAGAACTAGAACCTTCTTCTTCTTTTTTTTAATTAGTTTTTTTAATTAATTTATTTTTTAAATTACACTCATGATATTCATTAATTACACTCATGATATTAATCACATTTGTGGTATTCATAGATTACATTCACAGTATTAATTCAATTTTATATATATATATTTTTTTAAATTTTAAATGCCGAATGTCATTCCTTGAAGTGAGGAGGAGATCTTAAATACAGGCTTACAGCACAATGGGAGGACCCTGGAGGGCAGAAGTTCCCTACTAATGTTTTACAATCTTGCATCTAAGCTGTTAACGCCTATTATTCAGGATACACAGACAAGGAACTTCCCTTAAGCATTCAGGAGGGTGGAACCTGGCAGGGAATTAGCATAGGGAGGATATCAAGGTCAAGGGCCTCAAGCAAGGCAACAGTTACCCAAAACGGGGCCAGGGCTCTACAGGTCCCCGTTTTATTAAAAAATGAGCTTCTGACTTGGGTTGCGTGGGACGTCAGCAGGTCACCTTACCCGTCATGGAGACACCTGCCCAGGCCACACAGATGCTCTGTCTTAGGTTGGTGAGTGCCCCCCAGGAATTACCCATCTCTGAATACTCATTATCATACAGGCTCAATCATGTGTGAGCTGCATAGTTAGTTAATTGCTGCCAAGGATCTCAAAGTGGCACTGGGCTTGCAATCTGTGTTAGAACCTTCTTCATGCTACTCTACACACAACTTTTAATCAAGCCACGTCCAAAGGTACATGGCTGAATTCCAGCCTTAAGGAAGCAAAGTCAGGCAAAACTAGGAAACTATGAGACCCCAGCCCCCACCGAAGGAGGAGGAAGAGGAGAAAGAGGAGGAGAAAGAGAAGAAAAAGGAGGAGGAAGAAGAGAGGGAGGAAGGCAAGCAGACAGCCTGCCTGGCTGTAAAAATCAGCTTAGGAAAACAAGAACACTGCCAGGAAGTGGTGGCACTCACCTTTAATCCTGGCACTAAGGAGGCCAGTCTGGTCTACAGAGTGAGTTCTAGGACAGCCAGCGTTACACAGTGAAACCCTGTCTCAATGCACCCCCCCCCCCCAAATAGAGAAAGCAAAGAAAAAACACAACATTTTTTCTGTGATTTTTTCCTCTTATCTTAAAAGCAATTTTTTGCCAGGTGTTGGAGGTGCACTCCTTTAGTCCCAGCACTCAGGAAGCAAAGGCAGGCACAACTCTGCATTCCAGGCCAGTCTGGTCTACAGAGTGAATTCTACGACAGCCAGAGCTACACAGAGAAACCCTGTCTCAAAAAACAACAACAAAAAGCAATTTTTAAAAACCTGGGTTATGAAAGATATAAATCTAATTGTTTTTCTAGTTCTAATTCTGTCGTGAATCTTTTGGTTTTGGTGGTAGCTAAGTGCATAAAATACATTTAGTACTCAGGGTAAAATTTAGTATAAAGCTCCATATTTTTCCATTCCAAATATCTATTCTAAATATAGACGCTCACAGAGTTGTACAAACGTGGGGTCTGGTTAATTTGGGTGTGGTAAATTTTTATTTATTTGCAAATATTTTTATAACAAATTTATAAAATTTAAAATAAGTCTAAGTAGGGTCATGGATAGTAAGTTCTCTAGGTTTGGTATTTTATCAAATCTTCAAGGAGGCCTAGAAAGATGACCAATAGATAGGTTGTATTTTTCAACAAGTTTTTGTTTTACATTATAATTTTCAGTATGTTTAATACAGAAGCTGAAACAGTTCAGACAACTAAACTAACACAGTAATTTCATGTAGGAAGTCTGATCAGAATCTCATTTTTCTTTACATCTACCATTTCTCAAGCTCATCCTATTTGTATTTTTACTTTTAAAGATCTGGATCTTTGACTCTGAAGTACTTTGGACTCTTCAGCTGGAAGCCAGAACCTACTTTGCATGAAATGAAAATAAAGATAAGTTACAAAACCGTTATCTTTAAGCATTACATTGTGGCCTATTAACTTTTTGTTTTTAAAGTTATTTATCCTTTTGATTCTTATAACTGGCAGTTACTAAACAGACATGCCGTAAGAACACCTTCCTAAAATCACTACCCTAACACTAGGCAAACCAAAGTTTGATTTTCCCCCCTGGACTCTCGACTGACAGTCACTGACCTGTTGGTGACTCCTCCCCAGCACTGCAGAGAACATCTACAATAGGAGCTGAAGAAGGTGAAGCCACACAGAAATAACAAAGGGGTGAGGGAGAGTAAAACAAGTCCCGATGATAGCTGCTTCCTTGAATTCATTCCTGTCCTTCCAGGTTAAAAAGCCAAGGCATGGAATTTTGCATTTCAACTTGTTGAAACTGGCTTGTCAACATGTGGAAACAAAGGCTCTATTCAACTAAGCCAGAGATGACAGCATCAGCATGAGTGCCAGGCCTCGAGACTGGCAGGAACTGCAGGGAGCACTGTGTGAGAAGGGTTCTGAGATCCCCCTGAAGAAAACTACTACGACCTAGCGACAGTCTCTTCCACGATACACATGTCACATACCTGTCGGCCCTTGACTGAGTCTCTGGAAATGACACCAGCACAAGAAGCCCAGGAAGCCAAGGAGAACGGAGAAAACTTCCATCAGGGCCAGCCTAGTGTCACCAGGAGACTGTCTACACAGTGACAGACACCCAGTGCGACCGTCTCAGCTCCTAACCCCAAAACGCTATCAAAAATGCCAATCAAAGCTAAGAACGGTAGAGCACACTGATGATAATCTTAAAGGCCCCACTGCAGAGGTTGAAACAGAACTGCCAGCATAAAACTTTAATGTTCCAATTAGTCTCTGAGTTAATGTTTGAAGAACACTTCGAGACGATTTTTTGGATTCTTTCATTTTTACATACTACTCTGCAGAGATCACCTGTGACTTAAGGGAAAGTATTGCTTATAAGTGAAGGTTAAGAGTTCAGCTCATTTTTTGGAGTATTTTTAGATGATTGTAGATACACATATAGTTATAAAAAGTAAAATAGGAAGGTCTTGGTACACCTTGCCCAATTTCTGACAATGATAACATTTGGAAAACTACAGTTTGACATAACTAGAATATAAAGATAAAGATCTCTTCTCTACTTAGATATCTCACCATTCTCATTCTATCTTTAACAAGGTCTGTCCTGATTTTTTCCAAATGGCCTTGGAATCAAGAATTCTGGAATTGAAGCTAGGCAGTGGTGACACACGCCTTTAATCCTAGCACTCAGGAGGCAGAGGCAGGCAGATTCTCCGTGAATCTGAGGCCAGCCTGTTCTACAAATAAGTTCAGGACAGCCAGGGCTGTTAGACATTTGTCATATATTAACTTAGGCATATCTTTAGCTTCTTACTTCAACTATAAAACTGAAATCTAGTACCCCACTTCAGAGACCAAAGTATGTCTGCAAAGTGACTATAACAGTACAGGGCACAGAATCTAGTGTTCACTAAGCAGTAAGTGTAATTACTTAAGTGTCCACATAATGAAGATTTTTCTAAAAGTAAACTCACCCACTTCAGTCTAATCTTATTCATCATTCTATTTATAAACTATTTATAAATAAAACCATTTTCAGCACACTACTTATAAACATAGACATAAAAGATGGACAAGTAGGGCATGTTTTCACAAATACACAAAAAGGAGAAGTATGAAGTTTAGGGACATTTTTGATTAAAGGAGTAATATATAACCTGGCTCTTTAAGAGGGCATTTACTTCTCACATGAACAGAAAGATGTGAGGCAGGAACGATGTGGAATGTATTACTCTCTAGAGGAGGGATATAAACACAACTAAGGCAGCAAAAGAAAAAGAAAGACGTGCAGGAACCGGCAAGCAGGTCAAGTTGGCCACAACGAAGGTACTGGATCACACACACCAAATCCTCAAGGGCTTTGAATCTAAGCACAGATTTTAACATATTTTGTGTATAACAAAAATTCAAACATTTATGAGTAGCTTAACTGTAAGTTCTTAATTGCACAATCAAACACACACATGCTATGTTTTAAAGGGACCTGATAAGAAATATCTATTGAACCAGTGTAAGAAAACTACAAATTAATCAGGCAGATAGAAAAAAACCAGAAAGGTCTGAGGGAGAAATACCAATATAATTCAATTAGTAACATTTAAAAATTAATGAGATTTGAGAAAAAGAAACTTTAGATGACTCAGGCTGCAAATCTTGCTTTTATGATATACTGAAAAAAACGGACTCTCAAACTTTTTTATTGTTTACTTATTTTTCTGAATTCCATACCACAGTTTAATTAAGTTGACTGAATTATTTTTACCTACATTCAATATCATAACATGCTCAATAAAAGCAAACTATGGGACCAGGCATATGGCGCACACCCTCATCCCTGCACCTGGGAAGCAGAGGCATTTGCCGAGACAGTGGATCTCTGAGTTGGAGGCCGACCTGGTCACCATAATGTTCCAGGACAGCTAGAGCTACATAAGAGAGAGCTCCGGTCTCAAAAAAACCAAAACAAATAAAAATTAAAACACAAAATACACCTTTAAAAAAAGTAGAATGTGGAAGTCAGCCATGGTAGCGCACGCCTTTCATCCCAGCACTTAGGAGGCAGAGGTAGGAGGATCTCTTGAGTTTAAGGCCAGCACAGTCTACATACTGAGTTCCAGACAACAGGGTCACATAAGACCCTATCTTTCAAAAAGAAAAAAGAAATAAATAAAAGTGGAATTTAGAATCTAGGGTCATTTATTCACAGAATCTGAAAGCAAGACTCGCACATCCATTCATTCATTCATTGGTGTATTCTTAATGCTTAGCACAGTTAGTACTCAATAAAAACATCCTAGAAATGTAAGTGAATGAGAAAAGAAAAGCCATTACACTTTAAGAAAGGCCTAGATTGGCCTCAGTGCTGAAGGGTCAGCATTTCCTCTCAATCTTTCTTTATTAAACAGGCCTTTTGTTTCAGTAGCTAACTCTCCTTTCAGAAATCCAAACAAACTGGAAACAGTTTCATTTAGTAAAAGTTATCTAACCATTTTAAGTATTCAAGTCATTAACTAATAAAAGCTGTAACAAAAGCCTTAACTTAGAGGCTGGAGAGGTGGCTCAGTGGTTTTAGAGCACTGGCTGCTCTTGCCGAGGCCCTGCCTTCAATTCCCAGCACCACATGGTGGTTCACCCTCATCTACAGGGCTAACTTCAGAGATCCGAGACCCTCTTCTAGCCTCCTCCAGCACCAGGCATGCAACCAGTACACAGAGAGACATGTAGACAAAACACTCATCAACACAAAACAAACGGGTGTGACCCATTTTTAAGACTGACTCCATTTTACAGTTTAAAAATGCTGTTCAGGGTAGATATGTGACATAGTTACAATTAAACAATAACAATAATAAGGCAAATATTTGTTCTCTTGCAGTTTATCATCTTACCAGGTCTTTCTTTCCCTGTGCCTTTTGACTCAGCAAATTTTTGTATCAAACTTTCAATTGTAGTATTAGCCATATTATTTATAAATTCTTCGTGAACCTATTAAAAAAACAAAGTTTTTTTTTCTTTTTCTTTTTTTTAACTAACATTGTTACTTTACAAGCAATTTAAAACGTTACACCAGATATATTTCCCTCCCATGTTGGTTCCTAACTACGTTGGCGGATTTCTAGAGATCAACTTCTGCGTACCTTCTCCACTAAGACATTACCTTGTAGGCAGTTAAGTACTGCTACTTTTGATTATTTTAGAGACAAAAATTTTTTTTCTTCCTTTTTTTGGTTTTTCAAGATAGGGTTTCTCTGTAGCAGTCCCAGCTGTCTGGAACTCTCTTTGTAGACCAGGCTGGCCTTGAACTCACAGAGATCTGCCTGCCTCTGCCTTCTGAGTGCAGCCACCTGGGACTAGCCACCATTGCCTGGCTAATGTTTACATTTTAAATAGCAAGGGGAAAGAGTCTCCTCTCTCTCCTTATTTCAATATACCCCAGATTATCATTAAATGCATTCTGAACACTTTCACATTTAAATTTTCTGATTACTGAAGTTGCTGTTCTAAACTTAAAATAGTAAAACTTGAAAAGAGAAATACTCAGAAGTTGGTAACATCCAATTTTAATGAAGAGGACTATATAGTTAATTCTTAGAAGTATATAACTATTTAAAATAACCAGTTGTTTAATATATATTAACAATATGGTTAAATACATAGTAATACTGATAAATATACTTATATAGTAACTATATAATTATATAGTACTTAGTTACTTTAAAACAATTTAAATAGGGGCTAGAGAGATGGCTTAGTGGTTGTTCTTCCAGAGGACCCAGGTCCCCATCACCCACTGAAGAGGCTCACAAACACCAGTAGCTCCACTTCCAGAGGAAGCTGATGCTTCTAAACTCCAAGCACCTTCAGTCATTTGTACATACCCACACACAAATAAAATAAATAAATAAATCTTTAAAAAAAGTAGTAAATTTCAGCCAGGCCCTGGTGGCACATGCCTTTAATCCCAGTATTTGGGAAGCAGAGGTAGGCGGATCTCTGTGAGTTGGAGGACAGCCTGGGCTAAAGGACAGCCAAGGCTACACAGAGAAACCCTGTCTTAAAAAACCAAATGATGACAATAATAACAACAACAGTAAATTATGCTTGGTGGGGCTGGAGAGATGGCTCAGCCGTTAAAGGCTAGGCTCACAACCAAAAAAAATTATGCTTGGTGATCAATAAGACAATACATTTAAATACATATTCTTCATCTGAAATAATTCAGTATCATATGTATGATTTCCAAACAATGTGATAAAAGAATAAAGAGCTATAAATGAACATAAAAATTTCATAAACCACTTCAACATAAAGCAAAAAATTTACCTGGCCTATTTGTAAATGAATTTCCTTTATAGCATTTGACAAGGATCCTATAATTTCCTTTATGTGAATGAGATGAGTTTCTTCAATATCTTGAAATTTCTGGGTTAGAAATATAAAAGTTTTGGTTATAAAATATACATATATACATACAAATATATACTCTGGAATTAAGAAAAGTTTTAGAAACTGTTTTAACATAGACAACTAAATAAATAAATTAGCACTATGTTTAAAATGCTTCTAGATAAATGGACCTAATAAAGTTAGTGTTTTTGCTATCCCATTATCTTAAGGCAAATATAAACTTTTTCAGAGTCTGAAGCTATAACAAGTTAACCTCTACAATCAGGATTTTAAAACATTAGGAGATCCAGAAGATAAGAGTATTACAAAAGCCAGAGAGACTTTCCAAAACTAAAAACTGACGCTAGCAGAGCAAAGCTTTCCAGTTGATTCAGAAGTTTACCATCTTGTCAAAGATTCCCAACATACCTGTCTAACTTTCCAAAAGTTAACAGTCTGATCAAAGCAACTTGGGGAAGCCTGAGTGACTTGTCTTAGCAGTTCTCCACAGAAGGTGGGAATGCACTGAGTCAGCTGGGGTCAGGAAATGGGGCTCTCGAAAGGAAACTTTCTAGTTACAGTAACATCTTTTACTGCTAGCTCCTGTTTTGCAAAACTCATGATCAAAAACCCTGAGAAATACTGAAATAAAGGAACCTGCCTCACTTTGCTTACCCCAGCATTTTCTAAATTTCTTTAACCTCACAACTTTAGTGTTTTTCTCCTTCCCTAAAATACAGGTGCCAGTTCTAGTGTGTGTGTGTGTGTGTGTGTGTGTGTGTGTGTGTGTGTGTGTGTGTGTGTGTGTATAAAATTCCAATTCCAATTCTTTTCTCTGGTTAAGCACACACAGTTCTTGCAGAGAGCCCAAGTTCAATTCGCAGCACCCAAGTCAGATGGCTCATAGCAGCGTATAACTCCAGCTCCAGAGGATCTGAGACCCTCCATGTACACACATAAATAAAAATAAATCTTTAAAGAAGAGAGACTTAGGAAACATCCAATAGGAGGATGAGTCTTCTAAGTTCATAATCGAAAAAATGGTCCAGGGGCTGGAGAAACGGCGCAGCACTGCTTGAGTGTCCTCTGGCTGCTCTTGCAGAAGACCTGGATTCAGTTTCCAGCACCCACATATACTTCCCAACCATCCCTAACTCCAGATCTGATCTTCCTTCTGACCTCTGCAGGCGCCACATATGACAACACAGTACACATACACAGATGCAGGCAAAACACTCACAAAAAATGAGTACAGCTAATAAAAAAAAATTTTTTTAAATGGTCTTCAGCTTAAATGTCAACAATTTACTAACAAAACTTTTTCTCAAAAACAAATAGAATCAAATATAGTAAAGCTGACATATGTATGTGTGTGTGTGTGTGTGTGTGTGTGTGTATGCCGGGCGGTGGTGGCGCACGCCTTTAATCCCAGCACTCGGGAGGCAGAGGCAGGCGGATCTCTGTGAGTTCGAGGCCAGCCTGGTCTACAGAGTGAGCTCCAGGAAAGGCGCAAAGCTACACAGAGAAACCCTGTCTCGAAAAACCAAAAAAAAAAAATGTGTGTGTGTGTGTGTGTGTGTGTATGTATGCATGTATGTGTGTATGTATGCATGTATGTATGTATGCATGTATGTATATCCAGGCCTCACTCGTGTGTGTCAAGCACTTCATCACTAAGCCATCTCCCCAGCCCAATGAATGAACTTTCTTGAACTAATTAGATAAATTTCCCCCCTTCTAATGCTCACATTTACCATTACATTTAAAAAGCATAATCTCGTCAGCTACCAAAGATAGACAAAAGGAACATATTGCTCAGAATCCACTTCTACAGAGAGTAATCTCACTGCATCTGAGTAAACAAAATTTCATAATATGTTTCTAATTTTTAAAAAGTCCCATTAACTAACTGGAAAAAAGGCAAGAACGTAAAGCACAATTACATTTTAAACTGACTTTAAAAACAAAAGCTACACATATTAACAGGGTACTATGTATTGTTTTAATACATGTGTGTATTTCATAATGTTTAAATCAGGATAAACCTATCTCCTCAAACATTATCAAGTCTCTATGATATAAACTTGAACACAACAGACTTCTTGCCCTATCTAACACTAACTTGGTACTCACTGATCAACTTCTCCTCCTCCCCATCTCCAGGCCTCTGACAGCTACCATTCTACTCTCAGAGGAGTTAAAATTTCAACCGTTCTTACTCTCTACCCAAATGAAAAAACTCAAACCACACACACTTCGAGTAAGTACTAACCATGCAGCTCACAACCACCTGTAACATCAGCTTCAGGGGATCTCAAACCCTCTTCTGGCTTCCTCCAGACACCTACACAGAGCGCACACTCACCAAACGTACATACATACATATACACAAATAAAAATAGGTTTCCTTAGAAAAAAAGGAAATGGTAGGAATCTGTTTTAGTGGTCCATGGCTGCTTACAGCTACTACAGCAGCTGGAAGGCTAAAGCCAAAAGGTCGTTGGAGCCAATTTGGGCTATCCACGGAAATCCTGTCTGAAAACAGAACAGGAACTGGACAGATGGCTCAGCGCTTAAAAGCATGGACTGCTCTTGCAGAGGACTCGATGACTTACAACTGCCTCTAACCCAGCTTCAGGGGACCCAATGCCCTCTTCTGGCCTCTGTGGGCATACATTACATAATTTTAAAAAAATAAATCTTATTTAAAAAAAAAATACTAGGCAGTTTTGTTGCATGCACACAAGTGCACATCACATGAGCTATCAGAAAGAGAAAGACACAGAAAAATATTAAGAGGAAATATATACACTAGCAAGGATTATTTAAATCAGGATAAACATATCTCTCTCTTCACTTCTGTTCAAGTAAATCAATATTCATTTGCAAATGGCAGAGTAAATAATTAAAATGCTACTTTGAAGAAAATGCAGTGAGAAAGAAGAAAAGGATAAGGAAATAGAAAGATGGATGCTGGAAATTCCGCCCCCCCCCCCAGTTTTTTGGTTTTTTTTTTTTTGTTTTTTTTTTTTTTCAGACATGGTTTTTCTGTGTAGCCCTGGTTGTCCTGGAATTCAATCTGTAGACCAGGTTAGACTTGAACTCACAAGAGATCCGCCTGTCTCTGCCTCTCAAGTACTGGGATTAAAGGTGTGCGCCACCACCCCCCTGCTGAAGAATACTTTTAAAATAATAACATTAAAATATTTGTAAAGCTGGATGTGTTGGCATACACTATTAATCCTAGCACTTGGGAGGCAGAGGCAGGTGGATTTCTGTGAGCTCAATGACAACCTGGACTACACAGTGAGTTCCAAGTGAGCCTGGGGTGCACAGTGAGATCCTACTCAGGGGGAAAAATGTAATGTCGAAACCAGGCATGATGGCTCCTGCCTGTAATTCCAGCACTCAAAGACTAAGGCAAGAACTCAAGCTGGAGGCCAGCTTGGCCCATACAGAACCGAAAAACAAACAACCTGTATGAGTGTGTGTGTGTGTGTGTGTGTGTGTTTATAAAATTACAGGTCTGAGTTGGATCCTGGACAACACAAGTAGCATGAGATGCCACTCCATTGAGCTGTTCTCGGCCCTGCACAAACATAAATTTTTTTAAAAATTTAGGAGGTCAAGAGATGTCTCAGCAGTTAAGAGCACTGGCTGCTATTCCAGAGGACCCATGTTCAATTCTCAGCACCCACATGGAGGGAGGCTCACAACTGTCTGTAACTCCAGTCCCAGGGGGTATGATGCCCTCTTCTGGTCTATACATGCAAAACTCCCATATTTAATTTAAAGTTAAGTAGCATCAATAAAAATACTGAACAGCAAATTCTAATTCCTATTTTAATTTAAATGATTAACTGTTATTAGCAGAAATGAAAAATTAACAGTAAAATTTTTTTAAATTGGTTTTTCAAGATAGGTTTTTCTGTGTAACACTTCTGGCTGTCCTGGAACTCGTTCTGTAGCCCAGGCTGACCTCAAACTCAGAGATCTGCCTGCCTCTGCCTCCCAAGTGCTGGGGTTAAAGGTGTGGGCCACCGCCACATGGCTAAATACATGTGCTTAATGATTTAGAAGTCAAAACAGCATTTGCTGCAGTCTTTAATAATCTTCTTTGCAACAGAAATTTCACTACTTTAGAGAACCTCATTAACACAACCAAAGGCTTCTGTGGAAGCATCATCCTTCCCACGCCACACAACTGACAGCCATTCTGCAGTGACACAGCACACCCCAGTTTTCTTTGACTCTGGCCTTTACATGGGTCTCAGTTTCTCTTCCTCTATCAAGTTCTCAATGATCGTGCAAATCAAACATGAAGTCATCGTGGCTTTGGGACCTCACACTATTTTATAGAGGCTCAGATTACAATTTCCTACCCGAAATCTTTGGGACCAGCTTTGTTTTAAAATTCAAATTTTTTGGATTTTTAAAATAAAGATATGTGGTAGTATAAAAATGATATATTTTATGCTACTACCAGCACAATCTGATGCTTATTAATATTTCTAAAGAAAGCATGTACATTCAGTCTAAGGTAATTAAAATTATAAACAACTTCACATAGATTCAGGTCAAGTTTTGCTGTCAAAAGAGTTATAATAAAAACAATTTTGAGTTTCCAGGACTTTGAGGATTCAAAACTGTGCCTCTGACAATGAAACATTACATCCAGTGCTGTAAGAGCACCTGCTATCTCAAAATCAGCATACTCTCTATCTGCAATCTGACCTGTTCTCCACATGTCAACCAAGTGCTTTAGGAAGCCTCCCCATTCCTCTTTATCCACCACTTGAAAAGTCAAACTTTCTCCCTGAGAATTTCTCTCCCGCCCTAATCCCTGAGACTTTCACAGCATTTGCAACTCTCCTCAAAATGGACCACAAGACCCTGACCCTTCTCACCTGACTATTATACTGACTTCCAAACTGGACTACTCACTGCTCTGGGGCTAGAAAAGTACATTCTTCAACAAACTGCCAGAACTCATTTTTACAATACAGATCCAATCAAGTTACAACAAAACTTAGGTGGCTGGCGCTGTTCTTAGAACAGCTAGTAATTGGTACAGCCTAGTCTTCACCTACTTTTTAATCCTCATTCAACTAGTTCCTTTTGATTTTTCTCAGTTTTACGTTTACTTTCTAGAATACAGCATCTATCTTATAGTCATGGCCCCAAAGCCTAGGACACTTCTACCCTACCCCTGGACTCATTTTCAGGTCTCGGTTTTTCTTTATGTCTGTGGTTTACATTTATGTATTGATCGGGCTCCAGGGACTGAACACTGGATGTGAGGCTCGGCAGGCGTGCCTTTACTTGCTGAGCCATCTTGCCAGTCCCAAGTCTCAACTTTGTTTGTTTTTAAATTTTATTTGTTTGTTTGTTTGTTTTGATTTGATTTTTGAGACAGGGTTTCTCTGTGTAGTTTTAGTGCCTGTCCTGGATCTCACTCTGTAGCCCAGGCTGGCCTCGAACTCACTGAGATCCTCCTGGCTCTGTGTGGGAGCCCGTTCTCGGGTTCCTCGTGGCTTTACCCAGCAGGTCCAAATAGAGGATGATCAGGACCACAGGCCTGAGTGCAGGTGTCTGAGATGGTCTGCACTTGGCTGTGCTGGGGGAGGAGGTCTTTTGCTCCACCCCTTGGCGTCTCTATAAAAACCCTGGACCAGAGACAGTCCGGGCCCGTTGGAATAGGTTCCAGGCCCTCTCGAGGCTATCCTTTATTTTCTATCTGTTTATCTCCGCAAGATTCTCCGCTATAAATCCTTCTATCTAATATTTCCTGCTGCTCGCACTCAAGAAAACTCTGGGAAGCTGTGGGGGTGGTGGGTAAATGCCCCACAGCTCTGCCTCCCGAGTGCTGGGATTAAAGGGGTGTGCCACCAATGCCCGGCCCAAATTTCAATTTTAAATGTCACTTCCAAAAGAAGTCTCCCAACCTCCTGATTTAAATTAAGTCATTCCTGTTATTCCCTCTCCTGGACCCCTAGTCCTTCCCTTTATAACATTTATAAAAATGTGCTATTTTATAAGCATGTACTTCATGTCTGCCTCCATCCTCTGCTGTCACCTGACTACAGTCCATCTAGCAGAGCCTTGGCATACTAGGTAAACATGGATGTGGGTGCCTGCATGCATGCATGCAAAAAAGCACACTTCCTGGCTTGTGAAATTTCCTCAAGTGAGGAGACAAAAAAAAAAAAACTAGCAATCAAAGTTCCAGATTTATCAAGACTTCTTTCTTTCATCTAACACATGCCCACCAAAAGAGAAAAACTATTTTAACTGCTGAGAAAATAAGAATAAACTGCTGGGCGGTGGTGGCACACACCTTTCATCCCAGCACTCGGGAGGCAGAGGGAGGCCAATCTGGTCTACAAAGTGAGTTCCAGGACAGTCAGGGCTGTTATAAAGAGAAACCCTGTCTTGAAAAACCAAACAAACAAAGTATCTGATCTTTGTCCTCACATAATTTACATTTCAGTAGGAAAAGACACAACAATGAATGGGAGTGAAGGAGCCCCTCAAAATGATGACTAAAACGTTCCAAAAGTCTCCTCATTAGCCTCAGGCCCAGAGATGCAGCACGCCATGAGGAACATGCGGCATGATATAGGGTAAGCCGCTGCTGTGATCTGTGGGTCCTCTGCTATCTACTAGGTAAAATTAAATTCCTCAGGTTGTAAATGGTGCTAGATGCTAAGAACAAAAAACAAGAGTGGCAGTAGAAATGTTGTTAGGTAGGATTCATCAAGTGCACCTCCCTTAAGATAAGCCTTCAACTAGGGCTGAAAGAACACCAAATTACATGCAATCGATCCCGAGTTAAAAGAGCACAAACACTGGCATTGTCTATCTTCCTCCACTCCCATCCGAGCCCTGCGACAACAGCCTTTTCCATGGTTTTGTTTACTGCTGTATCCTCATTACTGAGCATCCTCCAGTACTCTGCTAACGCAGAAGTACATCAGGAACTCCAAACTCAAGCCAGACAGCCAGCACTGTCTTCACCATCTACCAATGCCTTCCTTTTCCTCAATCATCTTTAAACAGCTCCTATTTATTTGAATAAACCTTTATCACGCTGTTACAGTCTGAACGGGAAATGTCCATCCCAGGCTCATGTGTTTCAAAACTTGGTCCCCAGCCGGTTGAACTGTTTTGAGAGCATGGAATCCTTTGGATAAATGTGCCTAGCTGGTAGATATAAAAGATAGGGCCAGGGCTTGAGGAGTCTAGGCTGGTTCCACTTCTAGACCAAACTTTCTGCTTCCTGATCCTCTAAGATGTAAGAAAATAGACTCCTATTCTAAATGTAAACCATGAGCTCAGGTAAATCCAGGCCTTTCTCGGATGTTTGATCACAGTAATGTGAAAAGTAACTGTATAACAAGCATCAGCACTCTGGCATGCTGGCCCTCAATCGCCCAAACAAGATGCCAATATAAATTACTACAACACTGAAATGGTTCATTTAAATTTTTCTAATAGTAAAAAAATTAAACAGAAACATTCTATTATTTAATCAATGTATACAAATATAAGCATTCTGTCTTCAACTTAAAGCCTTAAAAATACCAACCTGAGCTGTTTCTGTCATCTTCTGCTCAAAATCAGCTTTTGTTAATGCATACTTTTCCACATAGAGTTTATAAGTATCTGTAGCTTTCTTAGATTTAACAGCTGCCTGTAACAAAACAAACGTAGTTTTAAGAGATGCATTTAATTTAATTTTATGTGTATGAGTGTCTATGTTCACATATATCTGTGAACAACGTGCATTTCTAGTGCATTTCCGAGGGGAGGGCAGAAGACATCAGATCTCCTAGAACCACCAGAGCTACAGAAGGCTGCGAGCTACCATATGAGTGCTGGGAACCAGACCTGGGTCCTCTGCAAGAACACCCACCAGTGCTCTTAACTGCTCAGCCATCTTTCTAGGCCACCCCTCAAAATCATATGAAACTGAGGTTAACTATTTTTCTTTCTTAATGTAAGGTAATATGAAGTAACAAGTTAAAAGTACATTTTGATTTTTTTGTTTTTGTTTTTCAAGACAGGGTTTCTCTGTGTAGCTTTGCGCCTTTCCTAGAACTCGCTTCGTAGACCAGGCTGGCTCGAACTCACAGAAATTCGCCTGCCTCTGCCTCCCGAGTGCTGGGATTAAAGGTGTGTGCCACCACCGCCCGCTTCAAAGTACATTTTCAGAGTCTGGTATGATACACAACAAAGTTTAATCCTTTAGTACCTGCCTTAGTTGCTTTCTTTTTGTTATGGGCAGACAATAACTCAGGAATTAAACATGGACTCTTCTTTCTGTCTAATGGAATATAGTTCAAAATATTCAAACATGTCCACTTTATAGCCCAAGGCAAGACTGTATAACCATAAGCAACAGTTGTGAGAAACTTCTTGACAATGTAAAAAAGTGCACCATCAGAAGGCACCTGATACACTTTTCTACAATGGTACACTTCTCCCATTAATGCATACATATTCCATTTAATGTCTGATTAAAGACTAATAAACCAAACTCAAAATCAGAAAGACTGATTTGTCATGATGGTTCTCAGTTTCTAGGATGTTCCAATAAACCAATAAATTTATCTTTAATTTTTATCTATTTTTCAGTATCTATTTTCAAGATCTAAAACCCACTATGGTAATAATCTAGTTTTAATTTTATCAGTTACTTAATTGAACTTAATTTTATCAGTTACTTAATGAAAATATTAAATATTAATGAGAGGAACATGAATAAGTTATGTAGGACATCTTTTCCTCAAGGACTTTGCAAAATAACCTACACATGAATAGAAATCAGAAAGTGACAAGACCACAGAAATCAATATAAACCTCAAGTGAGACACATTCTAGGGGAAAGATATCCTAATCAGATCTGCACTGGTTAGACACACAGCTACAGACAGTCTTGACTGCTGTAGACAATGGTATGTGGGCAATAGGCGCAGCAGGCCAAGGCAGAGTCTAGGAGTAGCAGCCAGCCTAAAGGTGGCAGGGAAAAGAAGAAATACCTAGTATCTAAAGGCTGATCAATTCGGACATAAGAAGAGGGTTGTAGAGCTCAAAGATGAAGGACAAACTGTAGGGTTTCAATATAGAAACATCTCCACATTCTTGATGAGAAAACAGATCATCTGATGAGCAACAAATAGTAGGCTGTGCTAGGGAAGCCTATCCTTGATAAGAACAAAGTAAGTTTCATCAAACTACAGTGTGAGGACATGTCCGGTAATAAGACTAGATGATTAAAAATACTGCTAAGAGGTCTAAAGTGATGCTAAGAGCCAAGTAAAAGCTTTATAACAGGACATTTGTGCAGGGCCAGTCAGCACCAATATGTAATTATCTTTAGCTGTGTTTCCAAGACAAGAACTAGAAATAGAAAAACTAGCTTTGCTGTGGGCTGAGATTAGTATGGTCTTCTCTAAACAGACAATCTTGGGTTCTCTAAAATTCAATAAAAAATTATACTAAACATGTATGTTATATGCTTTCCTGCCTTTTAAAATAAGATTTATTTTTATTTATGGTGTGTGTGTATCTGCCACATGTGTTGTGAATACCCAGCAAGGCCAGAAGAAGACCTCAGATCCCCTGAAACTGGAATCCAACTCACAGCCATCTCTCCAAACCCTTTCCTGCTTTCTTAAATAAATTACATACAGGGCACTGTTTCACCATGTACTGTAAATAAAACTGGCCTTAAGCCAGAGGAGAATTCGTTCAAGTTTTGGATCTACCATTTACTTCCCCTATTACTTTATCTTTGAGGTTTACATTGCTCTCTTACTGCTAAAACAGGACCAATACCAGATATTTTTAAGGCTGCAGTAGTGACCCAACTATAATTAGATAAAATGAGTGGGGCTCGTGAGATGGCCATGGTTCAGTAAGTAACAGCAGTGCCTACTGCCACACCTGACGACTCTGAAACCCACACAACGGAAGAACTGATTCCTGAATATTATCTTCTGACTGCAACACATACACAGACACATTAATGAAAAAACAATGCTTATGGTAGGATCTGGCACATTGGCCAATTTACAAAATAACTGTTAATAGCTGTTATGTTTCTAACAAGGAACATCATAAAAAATACACATTGTTAAATTTTGCTGTTGTATAAAGGCATGTCTAAGTTACTGACTTGCACCAAGTTGCCCATCCCTAAAGAATGTAAATAAAATCTGTAACAGTTGTACTTTGCTCTTATAGTTTAAAAAAAAAAAATCTGAATGTCTAGCCATTTGATACTACTTTCTCAAGCATCCTGGCTCTATTCAAATACAATTAGATAAAATGTCTCTGTAAAGTTTACTATGTTCCATCCCAGGGACCCTATATAACCATGTTTGCTAAAATTTATTTTAGAAAAAAAAAAATCTAGCCAGGCATGGTGGCACCTTTAATCCCAGCACTCAGGAAGCAGAGGCAGGCGAATCTCTTTGAGTTCAAGGCCAGCCTGGTCTACAAAGCGAGTTCCAGGACAGCCAGGGCTACACAGAGAAACCCTGTCTCAAAAAACCAAAAAGAGAAAATCTATTGACATAGTCATCTAGGTTTCCTTCTGGATTTTCTTCTAAGTAAATCTTTAGTTTCTACACGAAAAATCAACAGTCTACAGTCCACGAAGTGGTTTATAGTAACAGCTTAGCAAAAAGATATAGCCTTACAGGAGACCCTTCTTCCCTTGTTCTTCATCCTAAATCACTTTTATTCTGCTGTCTATTACATTTTGCTAAATAGTTCATGTCATATACTAGTCAAGACATGATTGAGAAATTTACAATTTAAAAGGATATTCATAAACAGAGAGAAATTTTTTAAATGACCATATCTATATATTTTTGTTTGCTTGTTTGTTTTTTTGAGACAGGGTTTCTGTGTAGTTTTGGTGCCTGTCCTGGATCTCGCTCTGTAGACCAGGCTAGCCTCGAACTCACCACCGCCTGGCTAATGTCTATCCTTTTAAAAGCAATTTGTTTCATGAAATCTTTCTTCAGATTTATTATTTAAAATTATGTGTAGGTGTATGCGTTTGCATGTGGGTACATGAACAAGAATGGAGGTGCTGTAGAGAGCAGAGGCATTAGATCTGAAGCTGCAGTTACAGACGGTTGTGAGCCACCTAATACGGGTGCTGGGAACTAAACCTGGGTCCTCTGGAAGAACAGTGCTCTTAACCACTGAGCCATCTCTCCAACCCCCCACAGAATATTTCTTACAATCTTTCTGTCCTTCCTTTTTGCAATGCCAAATAATCAAACCAAGAGCTTTACAAATGCTAGGCAAACAGTAAAACCTCAGTGCTAGGAATGGGTTGTATCTTGTTGAGTCACTGGCTAAAGAGGCCCAATGGAAACCTCCAAACATCACAAGGCTACTGGGTGCTCTCCACAAGCTGATGCTAAGTAAGGCCCTAATGTTGAAGACAGCACTCACTTTATCATTGAACCTGGAGTAGCTGAGCTGGTATCCAACTATAGCTTCACCCTTTTGAGTAGTGTCCATGGTACTAGAAGGTACTCTCCACGGTTCCAGAGAGAAAGTTAATCATCAGTATCCCTCAGCTACAAACTGAGACCTCCAAAAGAGACCTACCTGCCAGATATACTTATGTATTAGTGGCACAAAAGTTGTGGGAGCAACTAATCGCTTTCTGACTGGATTTAAGGCCCACTCCCTGGGATGGAACCCTACCTGATACTGCTAAAGTGACCCAGACCTGAGACTAGATAGACAGTTCAAGGGCCTAGGGGGAAACCTAATACTATTATTCTGCTAAAGGAGCACAGTAATAAAATGACTCCTAGTGGCACAACATACCCATAGATCAGTGCCTTGCTCAACCACATCAAAGCAGCTTCTTGAAGTGGATGGGAACACAGGGAGGCACAGCTGAACAACACGCAGAGTGGGAGACTTTGGAGCACTAAGGCCTAAAGAGAACATCTTCATCAACCCTGGTCCTCAAGGCTCAGGGGTCCACAGGGAAGAGACGGATTGCAAGCCAGAGTGGTGGGTGACTTGAAGGGAACAATGTCTTCAAGACACAACAGGCAATCAGAGACTGTGGCAGCAAAGACCTGCACAGCTCCAGGCCAGACGGGATCCCAAAACTGCGAAGGGGAAGAAGTAGACACCGAGTCCACAAAACATTTTATGCCCAACACAAAACGAACTCCCTCATTTACTTTTGTGGGCTTTTGTTTCACTTGGGCAGTTTTTTGTCTTACTGGGCTTTGTTTGTTTTCATTTTCTTCTTTTTTTTAAAGAAAGAGAGAAAAAGAACAAAGTTGTGTGGGCAGGGAAGTGGGGGGGGGGTCTAGGAAGAGTTGGGAGGGTGAAAATGAGATCAAAATATATCGTATAAAAATATTTTAAGATAAAAGAAAGATAAAGTAAGAACACACACACACACACTGCTAGGCTCTGCCACTGAGGTACATATCTAGCCATAATTTTTCCTTTTCACATGTTCCATACAAAATACTACTCCTCTCTTCCTACAAATCACCACTCTATCCTCTCTCTAATTTCTGGCTCTATCTATTTAATAATGTATTTTAGCTCTCCAAGAAAAGGGAAGCTTCTTGAAGACAGCAAGAGATAACATGTATTTAGTTTTTAACCACATAACAGCATAGCAAGAGGCCAGGAACCAAAACATTTATTTACTACTCAATGCAAATTATTATACCATAATCCAGCAGTCAATCACAAAATATACTTGAGCAAATAATTCATTAAGGCAATAATTTATTCTATGCCTTAGAGCTAAACACACTTATGTGTTTTTATTATATTAACGAACTGAAAATTTCAATCGATTTTCCAAATAAACATATGATGTCCTGACAATGTAATGATGGCCCCTCATACTAGTAATATTGACATCACGATTATAAGTCAATAGTAATAAAGTCAACACAGAAGATCTGTACTAGGTAATTATATCTCAGTATTAGTCCTTACATCAGATGGGAATTTAAGAGATGGAAGGGCACTCCTGGGACATGCTTTCCTCTTCCTTAAATGGTGTCTGGAATTCTAACTAGCCTTGCTGCTGAAGTCTTTACTTAGAGGGGATATCATTAATATGGTAAGGGGTGGTGTGGGGTTGGCTCAGGCACTGGAGTTGCTGCCTAGCACATGTGGAGCAGCGGATTCAATTACCAGCACTGCACAAATTGGTGTAGTGGTACAGAGCTGTAAACACCAGGACTCAGGAAGCAGAGGCAGGAGCGCAGGAAGGTCACGAGTTCAAGATCATCCTTGACTACATAGCCAGTTTGAGGCGGGCTACCACGCAGCTGTCCAATCGTGCAGTCAAGTTTGCACAAGCAACAGCTTTCTGTATTTTTTCTCCGTAATTAAATCTATCATTTATTTAATATGTTTGATTGCAAATTGAAGACTACTGAATTTCTTCAATCCTGATTTCAGTCTGAACTACTGATTCTCCAAGCAGTAGTTGCATACCATTCCCTGGATTCTTTTTCATTCCCTTAGAAATTTATATTAAATGAATGAGGGTAAGTTTATTTCTCTGTAATATGTTCTGGATAAGGTCTCTTAACACAGGGTAAGCACCCCTGACCTAAGCATCTTAAACTTTCAGGGGTACATATATGACGCCACAAGTAGAAAAATCCAGTGGGGCTTTAGATGCAAAAAATAACAACAATACTGTGGGCAATTATCTTTAATACATATGCATAAAATATAAACAAAACAATTTAATTTATATAAATACCTGGGTCCTACTACTATCCTTTTATACATATCAAATACTCCAAATCCAGTCAGGCATACTGGTGGTGCATGTCATTAATCCCAGCACTGGGATCTCTTAAATCCAAGGCCAGCCTGGTCTACATAGTGAGCTCTAGGTTATCCAGGAATACAAAGTGAAACAGTCTCATAATAATATTATTAATAATATTTAATTAATTAAATAATTAATTTAATAATTTAATTAGTTAAATTAAATAACCCCAAATCTGGAAAAGATCCAAAAATCTGACAAAGTTCAGTCCAAGCATTTTGGATAAAGAATAAATTTTCGAGTTTCAACCACCAGCAAGGATCTGGTCAAGATGGGAGAGCCAGCTGATATCCAGGACCTGGTTCAAGAATAGACGTGCTAAAAACAACAGAAGAATCAGCAAAAAATTGAAAAAGGACCACTAGAGTCAAGTGGAAGCTCAAAAGATGTTTCTGGGTTCACCCATTTCCATTGTCCCTTATCTGCCCTTATCTCTGACAAGATAGAGTCCAAGTCTCCAGGCACATCTACTGTGGCCTCCATTCCCAAACTCAACCCCAGCCTGGAAGCTTCTCTCCATGATGATCAAGACATAGAGGATGCTGGGTGTATTCCCCAAGAGGAGTCCCTTGAAGCTGCAGCTCCTGACCCTAGTCAACCCACAGTAGTTGAAGTTTAGCCTGATTCAGCAATGGCTGAAGGGCCAGCCTCAGTGAAAACTCCAGGTCCCACAACAGCTGGAGCTCCGGACCTTGGTCTACCCACATTAGCTGAAGTCCAGACTGACCCATCAGTGGCCGAAGAGCCAGCCACTGTGGAAGCTCCAGTTCCCACCACAGCTGCAGCCCGAGGACCAGATGATACTCAATACATATATCCATCTTATGACCAGTTCTGGCAATGGATAGGTGAGGATCTGGACACGTGGAAGGACTCATAGTCTCAATTACATACTGAATCCAAACAATAACTGGCGCCCTGGACCAGTCTAGGCTGAGAAATCTTTATAGTAAGGAATAGGTGTGGTGGATCATGTCCTCAATTTAAGGATTTGTTAGAATGATGCAGGCTAATCTGTATTGTTTTAGGCCAGTGTGATTCATATACTCAAAAATTTCTGTTTGAAAGAATATTAAGAGTCTTTCAACAATTTAAAAGATTAAGTATTGTCCTGTTACATCTCAGTTAAATAAAAGTAGAAAACATTTTCTGCAAACATTTTAAAAAAAAAAAAAGAATAAATTTTCAAAGTATCCTATCTTTCAAATTTTTTTTAACTATAACTTATTTAGCTATGTTGCTTTAAAAGTAAATTTTTTTTAGTATTTGTTTTCATTTCCATGTTTTAAAAATTAGCTGGATTTCATCCCGTAGCTGTTTTTCATCATGCCTCCATTAACTTCTTAATCCTCTCTAGTATGATTTATATTCATTCACTTACTTCTTTGCACAATCTAACACAAACATTTGTTTTTGTTGTGATCCTTTTTTAATATAAATTTCTTCACCCAATGAGAATTCTTATTCCAGTTACTAACCGCATTAGTGAACTGTCTCAATATTAGACCTCTTTAATGTGCTCTAGACTTTTACTTGTTTGCTCATTCCAAATGGGGGTTTCTAGGCTTTCCCTCTTCTCTTCCCTCCCCTGCCCTCAAGGGAAGAGCAGCTGCCAGGACACAGGAGGCAGCAGCCACACGCCTTCCTTTATCATTCACAGCCAACCACCTAGTTTTCAGGTTATCTGCCACCAACTCTCCAAGATCTACTTTAATATGGTTTTAAAAGACAGTTTAAAATTATTTTCCTTTTAGAGTATCAGTCATGGACTGGTTCTCCAGACTGACTCCAGGTCAGGATTATGCAACTATAGTTTATGTCTCCAAGACCCCAATCTCCCATAGTCTCTGGACTTAGAGCACTGTTTCACTTACACAGCTTTTAGCAGTGAGCCAGGTTCTTTATGACTTATAGTAAGGTGGGAACTTCTGTTCCCCTTTGTCATGTAAGAGTCAAATTGTACTGCCTACCTTAGGAATTTGAGCCCAATAAATTGCGATTACAATCTTTTCATGTCATTTTGGGCTTCTGATCCCCGAAGACAACACTCTTCCTTTGAACTCGGTTAACTTGGCTTTTCTTTTTGTATTTTATTTGTAATTGCTGTGTCTGGAACATGTTTTTAAACTACAAATTTAATTGTTACCTCATCTTTTTCTTGCCTCCCATTTTTTATTTATTATATAAACTTTAAAGGAGCTTATTACTCCAAATTCCATCAATGTTTTCATTTTTCTCTCCTAACTTTTATTTGAAAGTATACATTTGTTTTTCTAACTAGATATGCTAAATATTTTACAAAGATTCCAAATTTATTTCTAAATGAGACATATATCTTTAATCCCAGCAGAGAAGGCAGAGGCAGGCAGATCTCTGTGAATTCGAGGCCAGCCTAGTCCACAGAGCAAGTTCTAGGATAGGCTCCAAAAGCTACATAGAGAAACCCTGTTTCAAAAAAAAAACAAAAAGAGAGAGAGATCAAATAAATGAATGGTTGAACTGTGTTAAGAAGGAAAAGGCAGGCTGGGCGGTGGTGGCGCACGCCTTTAATCCCAGCACTTGGGAGGCAGAGGCAGGCGGATCTCTGAGTTTGAGGCCAGCCTGGGCTACCAAGTGAGTTCCAGGAAAGGTGCAAAACTACATAGAGAAACCCTGTCTCGAAAAAACCAAAAGAAAAAAAAAAAAGAAGGAAAAGGCCAGGCATAGTGGCACATGCCTTTAATCCCAGCAATCAGGAGGCAGAGGCAGGTAGATCTCTACATGGCCTACAAGTTCCAGACCAGAGAGGGATACAAAGAGAGACCGTATCTCAAAAACAAAAACAAAAACAAAAAACAAAAAAAGAAGAAAGGAAAAAAGACCTACTTTCAATTAAAACAGAATAGGGAAGGGCTGGAGAGATGGCTCAAAGGTTAAGAGCACTGACTGCTCTCCCAGAGGTCCTGAGTTCAATTCCCAGCAACCACATGGTGCCTCACAACCATCTGTAATGAGATCTGGTGCCCTCATCTGGCCTGCAGTCATACATGCTGTATACATAATAAATAAATAAATCTTAAAAAAAAAAAAACCATAATAGGGAAAAAGGTTATGGTCCACTGCAATGCAACATAAACTTGGTTGGCCAGCAACAACATACACTTAAAGCTTATCTTTAATTGGCTTTGTCTTTCTAAATAGACTCAATTATTTCATCAACTATCTTACTATGTAAGTCTCCAGGGGTGGGGAGATAGCTCAGTAAAGTTCATGCCATGGAAGCATAAAGACTGGAGTTCAGGACCCAGCATCTATATAAGAGCCAGACATGGTGGGTACTTCTGCAACCCTGGTACTGAAGAAAGTAGAGACTCGTGGATTGTAAGCACTCGATGGCCTCTTGGTCCATCTAGCTGAGTTAGTTCCGGGTTCAGTAAGAGACCCTGCCTCAAAAAATAAGGGCGAGTGACAGAGGAAGACAGAGTGACCTCAGCCTCCACATGTGCATGCATCTGCTCTACATACCCCCCAACACACACACACACACACACACACACACATACACACTACAGAGACAAAGAAGAAAGCGCTCCGGAGTATGGAGATGTTTTTCTTATGGTTACCTTTTCTATTTCTCTTTGTGTAGCGCCTTCCTTTTTCAGACGTTCCTGCTCTACACACTTGGCATTGTAATTTTCCTTAGACTTCTGGAGGGCCTGAGTTATGTTCTGAATGGCTTGGACTGCTTCCAGAGTCCCTGCAACTTCTTCTTTCGTCTGTTTGATAAGAAATGGTTCAGTAAGATAAGCTATAAAACACTCACTGTGACCACTCAATCCTCTAACAGGAAAAAAGTTACCTTCTTATGAGATTTCACTTGCTCCTCTCCATACTTCTGAACTTCCTTTATTAATTCCTGTAATTTTCTAACAAGATCCAAATGACAATTTGCTAATTTCTCTGTAGATGTTTTGAACACATCCCACACTGGTGCAAATGTTCTAAGGGAAAAGCAAAATAAGAGGGTAATTTATTAAAATAAAAAGGAGCCAGTGAGATGGCTCAGTAAGTAAAAGCATGCCTGCCAGTACACCTTATGTCCCAAGTTCAATTCCCACAGCCCACCACAGAGGGAGAGAACTGACTTCCAAAAGTTGTCTTCTGATCCTGCTGCTCACGTGTGCACAGGAGTGTGTAGCCACACACATACATATCACCTCATTCCACAACAAAAAGCAAAAAATAAAAAGTAAAGTTTAAGATTCTAAATTGAACCCAACGGAATCAATAATGCTATAGTTAGCAATTTTCTTTAGGTAAAAAATGAAATTAAAATAATGAAATGACCCATAGATTGTATACGTCTGTCCTTATTTAATTATTTTAAATATTTTTATTATCTTAACCACAGGGACACAAACTTGTTTAATTTTATGTCACTGGTCTTCAGAGCTCCTGCCATTTAATTGTATTCAGAAACATCATAAGCCTTTCTATGATTAGTGCTAAAAATCAATTCATCAAACTTTTAAACGATTAGTATCCCATTAAAAATGCTTAATCAAAAATAAAGTTTCTCAGGGCTGGAGAGATGGCTCGGTGTTTTCCAAAGGACTCAAGTTCAATTCTCAGCACCCACATGGCAACTCAAGACTGTCTATAATTCCAGTTCCCGGGGCTCCAAAACCCTCACACAAATATACACATCGGAAAAATACCAATGCACATAAAATAAAACTAAATAAATTAAAAAGAATAATAATAAAGTTTCTCTGGAGTTGGAGACATATCTCAATGACCGAGTGAGTGCTTGCCTCACATATAAGAGACCCTGGGTTGATTCCCAACATCACAATAATAAAAGTAACAACAATAAAACCTTCCCTTCTCAATTTAAGTAAGCAAAAATCAATTTTTACAAATGAGTTCCTTGTGCTTTCAACAATTTCACACAAATTACTTAACAGCGGCAATGTGAAACCTTGATCTGAGCATTGTAATCGTACCTGTGTACTTAAACAATTTCCTATCACCTTTCTACCACAGTGTATGGAATATGTTACATATTTTCTTCCCATTTTTTCTCAATCGTAAAAGACTTAAAATGTTTAACAAGCTCAAATACATCCAAAGACTTCTATACTTACCATCCCTTCAACAGCACTAAAATTTCTATGGTTAGTTTAAACTAGGCTGGTCAGTGTAGAATAGTATAAAGGTAGATAACTCTGTGCTCAAGTATTTGCTTTAAAAGTCTCTATAATAAGCTTCTAATAGGAAAAACAAATAGCAACAACAGTCACTAAGGCAAGAGGGTAGAGAAACAATGACTTATTTTAACATGGACTCTTTGCCAACTGCTATAATTCCTAACCAGTAGAAAAGTTAGCTGGAGCAATCATGATAAGCAATTATAAAGAAGTTCAAAGAGGTTAACTCCTTAGACTAGGATTGTTCTGATTAGATTTTACTCTGAAATTCAGTCAACACTAAATCTGACAGTGGTTACATGGAAATTTTCAAGAGAAAAAAATACCTGAAAATACATGGACTCCACTTCCTGTAAGCCTGATACACACTACTCAAGTATTACAAGGCAGTTAAGACGGCGTACCTTTACCAACATATTCTTTACACCAAAAAGGGAGTCAATACAAAATTTCTCTAAAAATAGGTTTCTTGAGGCCAACAAGATAGCTTTGCAGATAAAGGCACTGGGTTCAGTCCTTGGAACCCATGTAAAGGTAGAAAGACGAGAACTGAGTCTACAAAGGCATCTTCTGCCCTACCTTCTTACCAGTCTACACAAAAGAATTTCTTGGTATTTTTTTAATTCTTTATTTATGTATTTTATCTTTATGAGTACTTTGCATATACATCTGCACAGCAGAAGAGGACATAAAACAGTTGTGAGCTGCCATGTGGGTGCTGGGAATTGAACTCAGGACCTTTGGAAGAGCAGTGAGTGCTCTTAACCACACTGAGCCATCTCTCCAGCCCTCTTGTTTTTATTTTATGTGCGTGGGTGCTTTGCCTGTGTGTATATATGCATACCAGGTGTGAGGGTCTAGTGCCCAAGGCCAGAAGGCACTGAATCCCCTGGAAATGAAGTTACAGGTGGTTGTGAGCCACCATGTGGGTGCTAAGAATTGAACCTGGGTCCCCTAGAAAAGCAGCAAGAGTTCTTAATCCCTAAGCCATCTCTCCAGTTCCACAAATTAAAAAAAAATTTTTTTTAATATACTTCAAATTTTACTTTAAACATTATAAGTTGCAAATTAAAGGGGAAAAAATTCACACACAAAATTAACCAGACCCAAAGACACAACTCAGTGAAATTTCTATACAGTTAGAGTAGCCAACTGGAATGGAAGCTATGAAGCTTCACACTGGATTTTATATTTCACTACTGAATGTTATTATGCATGTACCCACCACTAAAACCAAAAAAATCCATGACAAAGTTAGAATCAGAAAAACTATCAGCTTTATGTCCTCTTTAACAATTCGTGTTTACAGTTGGTCCTTTTCTACATGCTATTGTATATGGACATGTATGTTCACACACACACACACACACACACACACACACACACACACACACACACACCTTCATTGGCGAGGTTCCAAATAAGGGAGAACATGCAATTTTTACACATTTATTTAAGAAATTTCAGCTGGGCAGTGGTAATGTATGACCTTAATCCCAGCACTCGGGAGGCAGAGGTAGGCGGATCTCCGTTGAGTTTCTGGTCTACAGAGTGAGTTCCAAGACAGTCAGGGCTACACAACACGATGAAACCCTGTCTCAGGGGGAAAAAAGAAGAAAGAAAAAAAAAAGGAAAGAAAAGAAAAAAATAATAATAGATAAACATTTGAAAAACAACTAAAAATTAACTCACCCAAGTTGTGAATAATTGCTTGCAGATTTCGCTAGTTTTGTCATTGATCTGGAATATGCCTCTTCTATTGTAGCTCTGTTAAATTAAATTGTTGTATTATAATATCTACTGTTTAGAAATCCAAACATAGCGAAGTTACAAAAATATGCTTAAAAATGCACACGAAAGTATGCCTCAAAGTACATGGTGAAAATAGGCAGGGGGCCCCAGTGGATGTCTGAAATCATGGACAGTGTTAAGCTCTAGAGTTATGGTTTGGATATACAGTGTCCCAAACAAAGCTCCTATGTTGAAGGTTTGGTCTCCAGTTGGTTATCCCAATCACTGAGAGGGCATAAGGTAATGAGACCTCTGCCCTAAGTAGCGGATTAATTCTGTGGTGGATTCATAATGTGGCGACATTATTGGGAAGCGGTAAAAATGAAGTGGTGGGGCCTATTTGGAGGAATTGTGTATCCTGGCTCTGTGCTTCCTGGCAGTCCTAAGGTAAGCAGCCCCTGCTAGATCCTCTCACTGCTGTGATAACTGGCTTTGCCTCAGGCTCAAAGCAATACAAATGACTAGCATGGACTAACACCTCTGAACGGAGAGCCAAAATAAATCTTTTCTTAGATTGCTTTTCTCAAGTACTTTGTCATAGCGATGACCAAGTATGAGTAGCTAATCTGCCCTTATACATACAACTATGATAAAATTTTAATTTATAAATTAGGTACACTAAGAGATTAACAATAATAACTAAAAAATATACTGCAACAACATAAAACTAGCAAGGCCAGGCATGGTGACACATACCTACAATCCCTGCACTGAGGCAGGAAAATCACAAATTCAAGACCAGTGCACAGTTGAGTTTAATAATCCCAGCCTGAGCTATCCGACAAGCCCCTGTCCTTAACATACTCAGTAGAGTCTTATTATTGTTCAACACTGTGATATACTTAAAATAACAAACCTGGACTGGTGAGATGGCTCAGTTGCTAAATATATTTGCCACCAAGTTTGACAACCTGAATTAATCCCTGGAATGCACATGGTAGAAAGAGGGAATTAAATCCCACAAGATGTCCTCTAATCTCCATTCCAGTGCATGTACACACCCATGCACACAAAATAAATGAAGGTATAATTAAAACAATTTAATAATGAGCTGTATGACAATCATTTGCACAAAACTGAATCACCAGCAATTCTGAGGTCCTGAACCTCAGAGTTTAATTTACTTTAAAAATAGCTTTAAAACATTAAGTATTTCACACTAGAAAGCATTTAACTATCAATAGCATGAAGATTTTAGCCTAAGAAACCAATTAAAGCCATTAAATTAAAAAATTAAAAAACACACACAAAAAATTAGTATTGTTACATATAAAATAAATAAGAAAAATACATAAATAACCGGGCGGTGGTGGTGCACGCCTTTAATCCCAGCACTCGGGAGGCAGAGCCAGGTGGATCTCTGTGAGTTCAAGGTCAGCCTGGACTACCAAGTGAGTCCCAGGAAAGGCGCAAAGCTACACAGAGAAACCCTGTCTCGAAAAACCAAAAAAAAAAAAAAAAAGAGAGAAAGAAAGAAAGAAAAAAATACATAAATTATCCCATACATATAACCTCTAAATGCTACACCTTTACCTTTTCCATAATTTCCCCAGCCCTTTTCAACTGCGTGCTAAATTTAAATAGTGGAATAGTCTACAACCATCCCTGTCCGTTTATTTATTTTGACGTTCCACACCGCTCTTGCACTAATGTCCAAGTCTGCCAGCCTAACTACACTTAGACATCTACATCACCTCAACTCCAAATTTCTACATTCATCTTTAAATTCTTCCTAGTCAAACAAAAAAAAACAATTGCTCTGAAAGAATTAACAAAAATGTCCCCTCACTGTGATTTTATTCTGTTCCTTTATCCATTTATGTGCCAGCCATAACACACACCTATAATCTCATCCATTCAGTAACGCTGAGGCAGATCATAAATTAAAGTCATCTTGGGAAACACAACAAGACAATACCTCAAACAAACAGACAATAACAACAAAAAAATTTCATTATTCTCTATTTTTAAATAACACTATGAACACAGAGAAACCCTGTCTCGAAAAAACCAAAAAAAAAAAAAAATAACACTATGAATAGTACTCTTATCATCTTTAAAAAGTTAATACAAAAAAATTATTAGTTTTTTGGTTTTTTGAGACAGGCCCTGGCTGTCCTGGAACTCTCTCTATAGAACTCAGAGATCCACCTGCCTCTGCTCCTGAGTGCTGGGATTAAAAGCCTAATGCCACCAACCACTAGGCTAGGTATGTTTTTATGGTTGTTGGTTTGTTTTTAGTAAAATATCAGTATCTTAATGGTTAAGTTTAACTAGAAAAACACAGGGCTGCAGAGATGGCTCTGCAGTTTAAGAGCATGGCATTCTTCCAGAGGATCTGGTGCAATTCCAGCACCCACACAGTCGCTCCCAACCATCTCTAACTCCAGTTCTGGGCAATCAGTTGTCCTTTTTTGGTCTCTATGGGCAGTGCAAGTACATGGTACATGCAGGCAAAACACCAATACACATTAAAATAATAAATGTAAAAAAGAAAGGCAATGAATCTATAAATTAGGAATAGGAATTAGACACCAAAACCATCTATGGAGGAAAAACCTGGAATTGGGAAGTAGCTGGGAGTGGGGGGGGGGGGGGGGGCGGGGAGCACATGGGGCAAGGATACATATGAAGAAAAGAGCATCAAGGAACTAACAAGGCAGTTTAACAACCATGAGGTATATCAGGCAGCTTTTTCCTGCAGGACACCCAGGAAAAGCAGCTAAAAAACTGAGAAGTAAAACAGGGTTTTTCATAGGCAAAACTTACAAAGAGTTAAGGAAGGCATGGGTGACCTCCTTGTTAATGGAGAAAATGTAACATCTATTAATCTAATAATGGCTTTATAAGACTCCAGGACCAGTTGTGGTGGAAAATACATTTAATCCCAGTATGAAGGAGGCAGAGGAAGGTGGACCTCTGTGTTCGAGGCCAGTCTGGTCCACAGAGGGAGTTCCAGGACAACCAGGGATACACAGAGAAACCCTGTCTTAAAACAAACAAACAAACAAGAATTCAGTAGTCCAACCTGATCTACTGAAACCCTATCTCCAAAAAACAAAAACCAAAAATAAATAAATAAATAAGAACTCAGTAGTTCAGCCTGGTCTACTTATGAGTTCCAGGACAGAGCTATGTAGAAAGACACCATCTTAATAATATATATGAAATAATGCAATAGTCATGGAACTGGAGAGATACACTTGAAGCTCTTGCAGAGGATCTGGGTACGCACGCGCGCGCACACACACACACACACAGAGCACATATACCTACATATGCAGTCAAAGCACTCCTACACATACAGTAAATAAACCTTTAAAACAATCTACACCAAAACAGTGAGAACAACGAAGAATGATGTGGCTCAGGTGAAGAATGACTGCTTTATGGGTTCAAAGTTCAATCTCCAAGGGCCGCCACGAAAGGTAAAACAACAACAATTACCCGCAACAGAATACTGAGAACAGGTAGTTTTAGTAAGCCTGACTGATAACTATTGTTAAAAATACTACAAATATGGAATAAGTAATATGACTTAGACAAACTAACTGGATCAGATATTATATAATATTTTAATTTACTATAAATTGTATTGGAAAATAATGATTATTTAAGTCCTTACCTATTTTGAGACATAAACTTGGTAACTACGGACAAAATTTGCTGTCAAGAAATTCCTTCCAAACACTAAATATTGTTTAGTTAAAGCTCCCTACTTTGTAGTTTGTAACAGTTTCCTAATTCTTGAATTTTCACAATAAAAAGTTAAATGAAGGAGCCACACATGGTGGCACACACTTTTAATTCCAGCACTGGGGAGGCAGAGGCCAATCTGATCTACACAGTGAGTTCCAGAACAGACAGAGCTACATAGTGAGACCCTGTCTCAAAACAAACAAACAGAAAAGTTAAAGGAACTGGAAAGATGGTTCAGAGGTTAAGAGAACTGGCTGCTCTTCCAGGACCCAGGTTTGATTCCCAGCACCCACATGGCAGCTTAAAGCCAGCAATCTATAACTCCAATACCAGGGGATCCAGTGTCTTCTTCTTTTAGAGCCTTCTCAGGTATGAGCATGCATGTGATGCAGATGTTCATGAAGACAAAACACCCATAAACATTAAATAAACAATATTAAAACTAATAAGAAAAAAGCACAACAAAAATGATACAAAATGTATACTTCCATAATGGAGTTTTTGAAAAGTCAAAGATCAGGCAGATGTGGTAGCACATGTCTGTAATCTTAACACTTGGAGGCCAAAGGAAGAGGAATGCCATGGTTAGGCTACATAGTGAGGACCAGGGCAGTCAGAGTTTATATAGCAAGACCATGACTCAAGAAAAAAGTTTTTTAAAGAAAGGGGCCAATAAGATGGCTTAGTGAGTAATGGCCTTGCCACCAAGGCTGACAACCTGAGTGTGATCTCACACGGGACAGGGAAGTCCTGCAAGTTGTGCTCCGATCTCCAAACGAGTCAGGAGGATGTGCTTTTCTGAGGTCTGTACATCTCCAGGGAAGCACTAAAAGTAACAACTGGCATCAGATATTAAGAGGACAAGGAACTTGTATTGTAATACCTAGGATAATCACTAACTGAAAAGTATAGAACAGGCATTACTTCTAAACCAATAGAAGAAAATGGATTTTTTTTTAAAGTCAAATGAAGACAACAAATTGAAGAGAAAAAAAACCCACAAAAACAAACTAAGATAATACTGAGACTGACAAATTATAGCTCTACTGGAAAATAAGTGCAGATGATAGAAGGGAAAAGAACAAAACATTAAAAAGGATGACACGAAGAGAGACAATAAACAGCACTTCTATCAGACAATAACAAACTGCTAAGTACCGAGGTACAATAGGGCACTGTTTCGTAAGTAAAATGAAACCACAGAAACAAATACAAATGAGTTATTAAAAGATGTTATCAACAGTACAAGAGATTACAACGGGTGTGTTTTATCCTAGTCACAGAGACCAGGAAGAGCAGGGTAAGTGGGCACACTGCAAGTCTGAAAAATAATGTAGAGAGGAAGAGGCAAATGCAATGCCTGGAGTAGAAGAACCTGTTCAAGACTGTTATCTCAGGATGAAAATAAGAAGGAACCCGGTGTGAGCTAAGACAATGCAAGCTTAAACCTGGGAAATGGTTTCAACAAGACATCAAGCCAGTCTGTAGCTCAAAAATAAGAACAAATACAATCAAACAAACAAACAAAAAACCCTCTAGCTACAACACAGTGAATGATTTATAGAACAAGAATCAATGCCGGTTGTGGCACACACCTTTACTCCCAGCACTCGGGAGGCAGAGGCAGGCGATCTCTGTGAGTTCGAGGCCAGCCTGGTCTACAAAGCGAGATCCAGGACAGACTCCAAAGCTACACAGAGAAACCCTGTCTTGAAAAGAAAAAGAATCAATGTAGATAAACTAGTTAGGAGCAACTTCTGACATTCAAGCAACAATACAAATAAACAGAATCAAGATAATGAAATTGCAGATTCATCCTTTACTAAGGGCTTACTCATTGCCAAATGCTTTAATAAACAGAGGAACCAGAGAACACACAAAGAAAAGAAAAGAAAATCCCCACCATTGAGCACTTCCAATTAAGAAGAGTCAAGCCTGGTATGGCGTATGTATTTTTAATCCCAGCACATGGGAGGCAGAGACAGGCAGAGACAGGCATGAGTTCGAGATCAGCCTGCTCTACAGTGAGTTCCAGGACAGTCAGGGATACACAGAGAAACTCTGCCTTTAAAAAAACAAAACAAAGAGTCAAATATCAAACAAAGTATGGAGGAGAGGTTGCCCCACTGTCCACAGAATCAGAAGGGACTACATTCCAGGTAAAGAAATCACCCGACAAGAACTGGACTCCCTGTGACTGACATATATAGAGGCCTCAGTATCTAGTGACAGCAGTGAAAAGTGCTGGGTAAGAGGAAGTCCAGGAGATGAGTCAGAGATACTGTGCCTTCTTGTATTCCTGCTGATGCTGGTGCAGAGGCCAGGAGGAGGACAGCCTTTACCCAGAGTTCCAAGTATGTGAGAGGCCCTCTCCAGGAGAAAGGTGGAAAGCAGAGGAACTAGTTCCACATAGAATCATTCATACCCCCCTTCCCACAAACTCCATGAAAGAAGATGTATATTTGCAACTGTATTTTCAGAACGCAAGCAAGTGCCTGGCACGAAGCAGACCTGAGACAGCTATGTTGTCAAGAATAAATGAACAGAATAGGTAAGGCCAAAATTTCCTATCTAATCTAAAGATTTCAAATGTGTTTATATGAAAAAACAAACCAAACAAACAAAAAACAACAAAAGCAGTAGAGCTAGTCACAAAACAGTGCTAAGAAACAGCACAAACAAGCAGATGAGGTGGGACATGCCTGCCGTCAAGCACTGGGGTTGCTGACGCAGTATCGAGGTCATCTGTAGCTACACTGAGAATTCAAGGCCAGCCTGAGCTAATTCAGACTGAATATGAGGGGTGGGTTGGGAGGGCAAGGTCTTCTTTTCCGAAGGTCTAAAATTCCAGCACTCAGGTGGCAGGGGCAGGCAGAATTGAGTTCCACTATGCCAACCTGGTCTGCATAGTAAGTTCTGGACTAGCCAGAGCTACATAGTGAGACTTTGTCTCCAAAAACAAACAAACAAACAAACAAATAAATAAATAATAAAAATTAAAAAGAAATAAAAGGGGTGTTAGAGAGCCCAAGTAGTTTTGTCACTGTCAAATTATATTTAACTTCTAATAACTTTTAAATAGACTATTATATTCTAAAAAGTTGAAATAAAATTTATAGCATTCAAAACCACAAGACTTTAATAAAAATTATAATGTGCAACTAAACTGAGTTTGGGAGAGTCTTTTCAAAATTTTTTAGCATATTTGCTTAAAGAAATGGCAATGTTTCATCCTATAAAATCTTGTTTTAGGGCTGGAGAAATGGCTCAGAGGTTAAGAGCACTGGCTGTTCTTCCAGAGGTCCTGAGTTCAATTCCCAGCAACCACATGGTGGCTCACAACCATCTCTAATGAGATCTGGTGCCCTCTTCTGTCATGCAGGCAGACATGCAGAACACTTTATATGTAATAAATAAATATTTTTAAAAAATGTTTTTAAAAAAATCTTGTTTCAGGGCCATTTTACTTTTTTAGAGTTACTTTTAAAAGTCATGAGGTCAACAACATGGACTACTATGCATGTAAGTGCTAATGCAAATTAAAGCCCAAGTTGACCTCCAGCAGCAGTTCATTCTATGTTGACAGTGAGAGAACACTTTGCCTGTTAGGATACTGTTACTCGTGGACTGAAATGCTGAAGAAACCCCTCCCCCATTTTGTTTTTTTGCAAAAATCAAGGTATATTCTAGGGTTTCCTGGTTGACCTCAACAGATAAACTGAGATGATAGTCTTAGTTCAGAAATGATCTGAATGTAGATTTACAGTCTACGTGTACAGCTGGCTAAGTGAGATCGCTTTCACAGTTCTGCACGTATCCCATCGGCTCCCCATTAGTCACTGAACTCTTAAAACTGGTATTGTAACATTATGACAATGTTTTGCGCCAATTTTATAAACTTTACAGTGCAATATGTGTTCCTTTTCTGAGGCAAACCAAAGGTATATTTCTCAAGGTTCTGCTGCTATCAGCAGCGTTGATGGAGGATTTTTTTATACATTTGTAATAGATAGAAATAAACCAGAAAAAAAGAAGAAAAAAAAAGTGGTGGAGGAAAAGGTGAACACTGCAAGAATACCCAAAAGGGCTGAGAGTTGCAAACGCCAAGAATGGCTTTGCATAGTAAATGGAATAGAACAGCTCTGAACTATAGCTTACTTTTCCTGGTTTGGTCTGACAGAATGATTGAATGCTTTTGTACAAAAATCAGAGCCTTAAAAACAAGGATTTGGTGAGATTGTAAAATGGTGTGCCACTTTGTCAAAACAGTTTGGTGGTTGGTCAAAATGCAAAACATTGTTACTCTGTTACTCAACAATTCTACCCTTAGGAATATATCCTCAAACTACTGAAAATGTGCACCTATGAAACATGTACATGAAGGTTTACAGCAGTGTGTTGCTAATAGTAAAAAAGTTAAAACAACTCAAATAGCTATCAAATACTGGAGAGAAATAAAATGTGGCTTATTCATACAATAGAATATTATTAAGACATAAAAATGAATGAGAAACTGACAGATTAAATGACTTTGGTGAACCTTCATAATTTCATTTGTAGATCTTTCCATTTCTAATTTATAAATACATTTGGGGTTATAAATTATAAATGTACTGCCTCCTGTCAACATTGTATACTTCTATTTGATGATTTCTGTATCAAACATTATATGGAAATGTTTCCAAGTATTTTCTGTATTAACTGTGAATGAATAGAACAAAATAAATTGCCTGTGATGGAAAAAAAAAAAAAAAAATCTTGTTTTATTATATTTATTTTGATAACACATTCAATGCAAAATGTATAGCTATTATAAAGGAATAATTTGCAAACTGGGCCTTCAAACAATGCCACTTTGAGCCATTATCAGCTCTCCATGTAGACATGATAAAAGTTTGTAAAACACTCCTTTAAAATATAATTATGTTTTTAAAAAATGAACATTAATTATTCAAATCCAACTAAAATTTTTACAATTATTTATATTCTAAAATTTAAATTGGTAAGTTCTTAAACCACTTACAAAAATACATACCTTTCTCTAACAAAGTCTGCTAGTTCTTTAGTTGATATCTGTCCATGTTTCATATTATGGTAGAGAACATCAAAGCCATTATTTTTTTCCCCCTGAAATTCAAGACATAAACAAAAACAGACATAAAAAATGTGAAAGTACAATAATGCTACATTAATTATAATACAACTCCTATGTTCTGGAAGCCATTTTTCCCTAAGCTAACAACTGTTAAATGATTACATAGTATCAAGGCAATTCCATACCTTTGATAACATTTATAATTTACTATACACAAATTCTATAAACATGCAAAAGTGTACAATCAATGAAATTAATTCTGAAACTTTAAGAAACACACATCATAGTTTCAGAAATATAAACTTGGACCTTTTTAAATACATCACAAAACCTCACTATACCTATTAAGAGATTCTGGATCATTTATCTCAAGAGTTCATGCTTTAAAATAACTAAATCCTAGCTCAGCATGGTGATGCACACCTTTAATCCCAGCACTGGAAGGTAGAGGAAGTTGGATCTCTATGAGTTCAAGGCCAGCTGGGTCTACATATTTTAAAGTTCTAAGTTAGGCAGAACTACAATGAGACTTTGCCAAAACAAAAAACAAAAAAAAAAAATGAAGTAAGATAAATCCTGACTTTTGAGTCCAAACAGCATAATAATGACATAAGCTCTGAACCTCACGAAACACTTTGTAATTCCTATTCAATTTTTCAATAAACTTAACTTGAAAAAAAAAGCATAATTTTTTTTAATGATTTCTTTTATGTGCACTGTTTTGCCTGCATGTATGTCTGTGTGAGGGTGTCAGATCCCCTGGAACTGGAATTACAGACAGTTATGAGCTGCCATGTGGATGCAGGGAATTGAACCTGGGTCTTCTAGAAGCAGTCAGTGTTCTTAACCACTGAGCCATCTCTCTAACCCCAAGATTTTTATTTCCACAAATAAAAATTTAAAGAAAGATAAGAAACAGGCTATTGCTTTATCTCCAACTGATGGAATAGTAATAGAATTATACAAATATATAATTCCTGAAAATCTTTATGCTATGTAACCCTGTAAGTTCTACATTATTAAATCATCACAAAGGAAATACCTAAAATGTCCATTTAACCTGTAAAATAAAGACCATGACTAACAACTCCCATATTTATGGCATAAGTTTTTAATTTTCTTAAATGAAAATAAAATGAAGAATGAAATATATTTGTTGGATATAAATAAAAGCAATACTATAAGCAAGTATCACAGGATCGGAAATCTGTTTTCAACAGTCCACCAAAAACAGGAAACAGGAACTTCAATCAAGCTGAAGTAATCTCCAATAACTCTTAGCTTGTAAACATCAAGTACTTTGCCACACATACAACAAATGAAAATGTTACATAAGACAATATATTTTCAATATCCATTTTTATCTATGAGGAAAATATAAAACTATAGCTTCTTATGAATCCAACATTTCCATTGGGTTTCAACAGGTTTTCATATTTAAGAATATTATTAACTAACTTAGATTTTTGTGGGTTTTTTTTTTTAACTTATGTTGTTTTTCAAGCCATTTTTCCAGTCAAAATGAGAATATTCTTTCAGCTAACCATTATCATTATTAGCCTGTAATAAGCAAAAACAATATCGTCTTGTAGATGTAGAAGCAATAGACAAAAAGCAAAGGATCTAAATTTTCCAAGGGATTCCATCACTTGAATATAACGCACAAACTACATGTGCATGACAAAACTACCCACCAGCTTATAACTGAGTTGGAAACCTTTAAATAAACAGAGATATAATACAAAACCACAAACCCCCAAGTCTGAGGATCTCATGCCCCAAGGTTCTTATTCGCACATAATACAATTTAAACTTAAATCAAGTACACAATGTGCATTATAAATATTTATAAGGATAGCCAGGAGGTGTTAAGCTCAGTGGAGGGTACAAGACTCTTGGTTCAATCTCCAGCCCCCTACTCCAAATGTGTGTGAGAGTGCACGCACACATATTTAAAAGACAAATCAGGGGTGGAAGAAAAGGGCTGCTACCAAACAAATATACAGATTATTATGATAAATATTTACCAGACTCACAAGGAAAATAACAATACCTCTCATGCTGTAAAGGGAACAAGAACTTGGAGACCATCTGGTAAGCCCCTGAACAATACAGCACCTAAACATTAATCAAGGCAATGCTCATGGGTAGAGCTCTTGCCTAATATGCAAAAAGCCCTGGGATTTGATCTAGTTGTCACAAAAACAAACAAAAAATGACCCAGGTGTGATGGTGATGGCTTGCATCCCCACTAGTGGGGAGGCTGGAGCAGAAGGGTCTCTACTCCAGAGCCAACCTGGGCTATATAATGAAACTGTCTTAAAAATAAGCAAATAAAATGAAACAAAAAGCTGAGTTACATTCAGAATCTATGTTCCAGATGAAGAGCCCCTGAAGTGGGCCAGAGGGATGGCTTGGTGGGAAAAAGCACTTGCTCTGCACCATCTAAGTTTGACTCTCCAACACCCACGCAAAAACTAGAAAGCCTGCACATGGACAGAACCCCAGCACTGGGGACAAAGAAAACGAATCCCAGAGCTGCTGGCCAGCCTAGCCAAAATGTAAGTTTCTGGTTCAGCAAGATGCCCCATATCAAGACAGGAGAAGAGCAGTAGAGCAAGACACCCAAGGACCCTGCCTGGACCCCCCCCCCCCAATGCACGCAGGCACACAGACCACACACTCTCCTAAATGCACCTTACACAACACATACGCTCTGGAAAAGCAAGCTACTTATTTGGGAAAGACAGATATCTGACTTAGGAAGTCCCAATGGACAATGAGGTGAGGTTCGTTTACTAGTTTCTATGTAACACAGCAATACTACCTTCAGATCAGTTCTGTCTACTTCTTCCCTTAGGGTAGACACTAATGCCATAAGGATCTTAAAAAGTACTAAGAACAAAACCTTGCGTTTACTATTTCATCCTACTTGGAAATTCACTAATTTACTCATATCAAAAAAATGTAGTGCTGTTAAATGTGGTGGCACATGGCTTTAGTCCCCACACTGGGAGGCAGAGACAGGTCCATCTCTGCAAGTGCGAGGACAGCCTGGTCTATATAGTGAATTTCAGGCCAGCCAGAGCTACACAGTGAGACCGTCTTAAAAAAAAAAAAAAAAAAAAAAAAAAAAAAAAAAAAAAAGGATTGCTCCAGACAACTCTAGCTATCAAATTAATACAATTTTTTAATTTCACAAACCTATTAATACAGTTATTTTTTATCATGAACTTTCACTTCGTTAGAAACCAAACAAAATTTAAATAGTTCAAATGGGTTGATATGTACAGGACATACATATATATATGCAAGCATGCTTTTCAAAAGAACCTTCAAAGTTGAGACGTCTAACAAAGAACATAGGTCTTATTTTCACTCTATCAAAAAGTTACTGCATAGCTGGGCATGGTGGCACATGCCCTTAATCTCAGCACTTGGGAGGCAGAGGCAGGCAGATACCTGAGCTTAGGGCCAGCCTGGTCTACAGAAGAGTTCTAGGACAACCAGGGTTACACAGAAACCCTGTCTCAAAAAACCAAAAGAAACCCCATCTCAACAAACAAAGTTACTGTATTGGCCTGGTAAGAGATAACAGTGCAGTAAATACACACATACATTTCACCATCCATTTTGGAGAACCAACCAATTTTCAGAGCAATCCATTTTCGTCCCCACAAATAAATCCATTTCCAAGTGGCTAAATTTTAAAAGTAGGTATTCACTCATCATTGGTAAGCTCATTTTCAGCAGGCTTATTTAATGTGAATCACACTTATGAGTAATGTAAATGCTTATGGTCCACAAAGAAATTTTGCATGTACATTTATAGCAGCAATATTCAAAATAGCTAAAAGGTAGAAGCAATCCAAATGTCTATCTAAGAAATACACTAAAAATGCAATATATCCATATGATAGATGATGATTGGGCCATAAAAGGAAAGAAACAGTGACAGATTCTACAGCATTGGTGAACTTTGAAAATATTATGGTAACAGCTGGGCATGGTTAATTCCATGCACTTTTAATTCCAGCACTCCAGAGGCAGAGGCAGGTGGATGTCCAGGCCCACCTACAATACCAAGTTCTGGTCTACAATAGCAAGTTCCAGGACAGCCAGGACTCTGTAGAGAGACCCTGTCTCACAAAGACAAAAAGAAAGGAAAATATCCGGGTAGGTGAAAGAGGTTGATCACAGACCACACACTTACATCAGGACTTCATTCACAGCAAAGCCTAGGGTAGGGAGGCCAATACAGAAAGAGGCAGACATGCTTGGGGGCAACGTGGTGAATAAAAACGTATAAAGATTTCCTCTTGAGAGGATGGAAATGTTCTGAACTATCCGAGAGGATGGCTGCTGCTCTAGTTTGCTCTCTGTTGCTAATGATAAACACCATGACCAAAAGCGACTGAAGGAGAAAGGTTTATTTCAGGTCACACTACACTGAGGCTGAAGTCAGGGTAGGAACTGAAGCAGAACCACAGAGAAGCACTGCTTACTGGCTGGCTCTTTGCTCATGCTCAGTTAACTCTCTAGTTATTTATTATTATTTATTGGTTGGTTGGTTGGTTTTTTTTTCTGTTGTTTGTTTTTTGAGATAGGGTTTCTCTGTGCAACAGCCCTAACTGTCCTGGAACTCACTCTGTAGACCAGGCTGGCCTCGAACTCACAGAGATCCATCTGCCTCTGCCTCGGGAGTGCTGAGATTAAAGATGTGTGCCACCACCAGACACATCAGCTAGCTCTCTTATCAATCAAGACAATCTGATGGGGTACTTCCTCAACTGAGACTCCCTCTTCCCAGATGACTCCAGGCTGTGCAGAGTTGACAACGACAACTACCCAGCACAGTCACACACCTACATTACCAAAACCTCCTGAAGTGCACTTCTTTTACTTACATTTTTATTATTTATTTGGGAGGGTTGTATGGAACTGGTCAGTCAACTAGAGGGCCTTCTGAGTACTACTCAAGAGCTCTGTAAGAACTGTCACTTTAGTGATTACTTAACAATAAAACTCACCCTAGGGAGCTGGAGACCCAGTTCAGCTGGCAAAGTGCTTGTCTAGCATGCACCAGCATTAGGTTCAATCCCCAACAACACATAAACTGGGCATGATGGCAAATGCCTATAAATACTAACACTCAGAAGGTGGAGGCAGGGGACTCATAAGTTCTAGGTCATCCTGAATTACAAACATCCTGAGTTGAAGGCCAGCCTGGGCTACATGAGACCCTGTCTCAAAAAGCAGACATACTTCTACTAGGAAAAAAATAAAAATAATAAAAATAATAATGCAGATACACATGCAAAAATGTATACTTCAAAAAGTTGTTTTTAAAGAACAAAGTAAATTTTTTATAAATGTATTTCCTCTCCATAGTTATCAAGGGTAGACCTATAGCTAGAATTCAACTTCAACTTACCCTTCATACTCAGTTGAGGCCAGTCTGGCCTATATAACAAGTTCCAGGACAGCCAGGGCTATATAAAGAGACCCTGTGTCTAGACAGACAGACGGATGGATAGATGGATAGATAAACAAATAGATGAATCCACCCACCCATCCATCCATCCATCCATCCATCCATCCATCCTTGGCAGAAACTGTCATTCTTAACTGAGCAGCTTACCATTCCTGGTCTGAGAAAGACAGTTATGATGAAGTTAAGATTTTTCACTGTGCATGCTAGGCAAGCATTATCCTCAGATCACAGATGGAATCTCTATCTGCCGATCTCAAAGCATTTCACAGAGGTAGTACTCTCATTCATTGTCTGCTGATCACGTCCTGGGAGAAATCACAGTTTATTAAAGCCCAATCTAAGGGCTGGGACAGCAATGCCTTTAATCCCAGCAATCTGGAAGGCTGGGGGATCTGGATGAGTTCCAGGCCAGCAAAAGCAAGACCCTGTCTCAAAAACAAAACAAAACATAAAAAGAAAAACAAAAAAATACCAATCAAAGCAGGTATTTAAATCAAGTTGGAGGTGTAGCTTACTGGCAGAGTGCTTGTCTGGCATTTGACAGACCCAAAAAAGATATTCTTACAATCATACAAGCCTTTAAAAGGAAAACACATTTCCCGAGACTGCAGTTAATAGTTTGACATGTATTATACCACATTCAGTTTAGTGAAAATAAGACTTTATTATGCATATGGACTGGCATTATCAATTAAACTGAAATTTAGCTAAAAAAATACACTATAAAGTCAAGTCACTGAAAATGTTCAGGCTTCTTCTAGTCTAAAACAGAGTAAACAAGCAAAGTAACTTTGAAGTTTCTAATTAAAAAGTTTAGACTGGGCACAGTGGCACAGGTTTTTAATCCTGCACTCCAGGATCTGCATGTTCTAGACCAGCCAGGGTTGCACAGTAAGACTACAGACCAGAAATTAAGTCACATATTAAAACTGTATCCTGCCTAATGCCAGTGTTCTAAAAGTCCTCCCTCTGAATTAAAAATAAGCAGACTAAACCACTCAATTTTTCACTTCCAATTTCTCCTGAGATTAAGCAAAAATACAAAATAAAATACTCTTTTCAAAATTCTAAGCACCTCACGATAAAATTCAGTGCATTTTAAAATTTAATTTTTAAAAAGTCAGCGTGTCACATGCCTGTAATCCTATCACTCAGGGGCTGAGGCAAAAGGATCATGAATTTGTGTATAGTCTGGGCCACAGAATCAGGTTTGTTTTCTTTTATTTGTTTTGTCTTATTTTAAAGTGAGCCTAAACAAAAAAAAAAAAAAAAAAAGTGAGATCCTATCTCAAAAACAAAATACGGGGTTGAAGAGATAGCTCAGCAGTTAAGAGCACTGGCTGTTCTTACAGAGGACCTGGGTTCGAATTCCAATTCCCACAGTGATTACCTGACACCTTCTTCTGATCTCTGTGGGCACTGCATAAACATAGTACACAGACAATGCAAAACATAAGTCTTTCTTAGAAATACTGTAATTTTAGAATGTCTACTAATCAAGCCTAATTGAGCTAAGTCAACTGAATCTGTAGCTGAATATTCTGTTTGTTGCAGTGATAACAACTTGGGTATGGCTAACTACTTAAACAGTCATACACTAAGACACGTCACTTTGTGTATGCATATGCTTGTATGTGTACAGGTTCTTTGGAATGATAAAAAGTCATAAGTGACTGTGTTTGGGGGACCATAACGGCTGGAGAAGAAGGGAGATTTTATATTTTAGTCTTTTTTTTGTACCTTTTACGTATCAACAGATATAAAATAATTTGCAAGTTTGTTAGTACACAGTAAACACTTCTGTTATGGAATATTAGTTTAAGATATGTTACATTCAGGACTGGAGAGATAGCTCACTTGTTGAGAACATGTATTGTTCTTACAGAGGACCTGAGTTCAATTCCCAGCACCCACATCAGGTAGCTTACAAAAGCTTGTAACTCCAGCTCCAGAGGATGGCCCTAACCTCAGATACACACACATATATAGACATACATACATGTACATGTAAATAAATAATGAGAAGAATATTTGGGGGAAAAAAGATGTGTTACATTCATTTATGCTGTGGCACATTTGTTTAATGATGCAAAGATGTGTTGCATTCTTTTATGTTCATTTGTTTAACTCTGTGAAGCTGTGTTACTGTGTCTGCCTACAACACCTGATGGTCTAATAAAGAGCTGAACTGCCAATAAGTAGGCAGGAGAAACAGGTGGGACTGGTGGGCAGAGAGAACAAACAGAAGGAGAAATCTAAAGAGGAGAGCAAGAAACGAGAAAAGGAGACGGAGAGGAGGACACCACGGGCCAGTCGCCCAGCCATACAGCCAGCCATTGAGTAAGAAGGAAAGATAAAAGAATAAAAAAAGGTAAACAGACCAGAGGCAAATGTAGTTAAAAGTGAAACAGGATAATTTAAGTTAGAAAAGCTAGCTAGAAACAAGCCAAGGACAGGCATTCATAAGAATAAGTCTCCATGTATTTATTTGGGGGCTAGGTGCAGGCCCCCAAAGAGTTTAAAAAAAAAAACAAAAAAAAACAACTACTTATTTCTACATATATGTCCACATATGTATAGTATTTAATTTTAGTACATCATTTGATGGGATCATATTCTAAGCAAGAATACCAAACTATAATATTTATAACTTTGAATTAATAAGACAAGCTTCTATTTTAGGTTTCCACAGTCATATCAAACTTTTCTTTTTTAAATAATTTATTTATTTTCATTTCATACACATTTGTGTTTTGCCTGCATGTATGTCTGTGTGAAGGTGTTGGATCCCCTGAAACTGGAGTCACAGGCAGTTATGAGTTGCATTTGGGTGCTGGGAATTGAACCTGGGTCCTCTGGAAGGAAGAGCAGCCCGTGCTCTTAACCACTGAGACATTTCTCCAGCCCATATCAAACTTTTCTAAAGTTACATATTTTTTAATTTTTAACTGGAATAAAAAAAAAAAACCCAAAATGTATTCATCTCTCATCTGCAATAGTAGATTTAAATTTGACAATCAAACAAAAATATAATAAAGGTTTACACTCCAAAGTCCAATGAATAGACTAGTACAGATTTTTCTAGAAGCATTTTAATCCTCCCATATTTATCCATATTAACTGCAGATCAGAGTGGATAACCAAGTGCTCCAATTCAATTCAAGACTAAAGTCTGATGATGCCAATGAGACAGTGAATGAAATGAGACTGTGTACGGGTTACACAGAAAGACTAAAAGGGAACAGCTTTGGGATCAAAGCACCTAAGGCCACTTATCTGTCAATGTTTGCTGTTGAATGAGACACTCTGGAGAAAGTTTCCTAATTCAAAACATTATGTTTATTGTTTATTATAAAGTAACATACACTAAGGAATATGTGGCATGTTACAGAGACTAGGTTTACTGTGTAAAATGATATTTATAATGTATTAAATACAAGTCTGTCATGCTTATTTTCCTGTAATTATTGTTTGTGGAATTACTTCCTTTAATGTTTTTACTGATGAATAATCTAGGTTTATACAAAAACAGTCATTTTAATGATTATAGTACAGTGTTTTTACAGATAATCTCAGTATTATAAAGCAGTACTTAACTCTCCCTAAGCAAGATGCAACCTAAGAGACAGTGAAATACTGGACAGCACCCTTTTAAAGTTATGTGATCTGCTAAAAAAACGCTAACATTTGTTTTTACATATTAAGAGTAATGATGTGGATTACTTTTCACAGGAAAAATATTTTCAGCTTGATTATCAACTAGCACTATGCTTTATGGCAACAGACTTATCAGCAACAAAACATCTGTTATGTAGGAAGTCTCTGAGCATGTTTTTTTCTTTAAAGTACAGTATTAAGGAATTTTTAATTTAGCAGTTTCAGTTAGGAAAAACTATAAAGAAAAAGGGAGGATGTGCTGCTTTCAAGAGAGCTTGAAACATGTTTCAATGAGTCAAGCTTTCCTCTAACAAAACGCCACAATAAAAGGTCTGTCTTTATAGATGTAGGGAGAATACCATTCACAGGTTGTTTGGTTAGAAACTTAAACTTCAAAGTTTTCCATTACCTCATGTTGACCAGTTTTTTTGAATTGATTCTATGTGTGTGTATGTGTATGTGTGTATGTGTGTGTGTGTGTGTGTGTGTGTATGCATATGCATGCATGCGTTTTCCACATACAATATGTTTTGAACTTTGACAAGTTTGATTTTCTTACCACTCTAAATACTGGAGGGAATAAATATTAAATTCTCTACTTTAAGGAATTACTTCACAAATGACCCTGGACTATGTAAATTGCAAGATGTTTAACATAGAGAACTGAGACCCTTCCAGCTAGCTGCTTAGGTAACACCTAGGCTCTCCTAGGTCCTTCTGCCTCCTCTGGGAGCCTTTACTGCTCTAATTTAAAACTTTCAGCCCCAATTCCACACTGGGAAATAAAGGCAACGTATTTTTAGTCTATTTGACTATTTGTTCCTAATAACAGAAATGAAGACAAAGACTGAAACAGAAGTTAGATTTCAGGTATTCCAATTATTCGTGTTCCTCTATTAAGGCGGTCAAACAAGAAGCATGAAAAACATGTACAAAAATATCCAGAAAGGCATTCTCTAAAATAGGCAAAAACAAGGCACACTAATGTCCAACTGACAGAAAAACTCTGAAACAGTAGGAGACAATTTGGAATTGTTAATAAACTTAAAAATATTAGCATGTTTTTTAAATATGTATTTTTATTTTATGTGCATTGGTGTTTTGCCTGCATGTATGTCTGTGTGAGGGAACTGGAGTTACAGACAGTGGTGAGTTGCCATTTGGGTGCTGGGAATTGAACCCAGGTCCTCTGGAAGGCCAGCCAGTGCTCATAACTGCTGAGCCAACTCTCCAGCCCACAAACCATTCTTTAAAAAAGCTTTTCTTAGCCAGACAGTGGTGGGGACTTTAATCCCAGCACTTGGGAGGCAGAAGCAGGTGGATCTCTGCGAGTTCGAGGCCAGCCTGGTCCACAGAGTGAGTTCCAGGACAGCTAGGGCTACACAGAGAAAACAACAACAACAAAAGGAAAGCTATTCTTTTCAAATTCCATTTGTCTCCCTGGGGGTGTGGGGATGCCTATCTGCCAAGGCAAACAGAGGGCAGCTGTGGAGTCTTTCTCCTCCTACTACACAAGTCTTGGGGATCAAGCCTGGAGACAGGTCTTAACCGGCCTAAGAACATCAATCCCCATCTTTGTAACAGTGTTCTAAGTTTCCACTAAAGTGTATGGAGTAATCCTAAAATTCCTATGGAAATGGAAGGAACCCCCAGAATGACCAAAAGCTTCTTTTAAAAAAAAAGAACTTGTAGGACTTATTTCCTGCTTTCTGACTCCTTATACAAAGCTGTATGAAACATTATAGCAGCAGCTGGCACAAAGTAGACAATAGAATAAAACTGAGAATCCAAAAATAAACTCATATATTCATGGTAAAGTGATATCTGAAAAAGATGCCACCAAAACCCAATGAGGAAAGAAGACTTGAAAAAAAAGAAAAAAAGATGCTGGAACAAATAAACATATACTTGCCAAGAATGAAGCTGGACTCTTTCTTTGAACACACAGGATTAAGTTCAAATGGATCACAGAAGGAAATAAGGAGCTTAAACTACGAAACCTTATAAGAGGTTAGGTTACCCAAAAGCCTCTTCGGATAACAAAAGTCGAGGTGACATAAAAGTGGATTTCACCAAGAGTTCATTAAAATTAAAAACTGGACTGATGTTACCAATAAAATAAAAAGACAGTCTTCAGAATGGAAAAGGTATTTCCACACCACCTACTTCTGAGTCGCTGCAATGACCTCAGGCGGCGGTGGAGCTCCTTGTACCGGGTTTTCTCCTCCACAAGCAGGATGGCCCACAGCAGATCTACTACTCAGGCAAGTACTTTGACAAGTACTTTGACAAGCACTACGGGTCCTGGCAGTCAATGTTACCCAGAGAACTCTCCACACAAGTACCAATAACTCATCTGAAGAGGAGTGGAGACTGAGTGTCCAATAGAATGTAGAATGAGTTCACTACATGACTCATGAGCCAGAACCACATATTCTTCTCTTTAGAGGACCTCTTCCAAAAAAAAAAAAAAAAAAAAAAAACAAAGCAAAACAAAACAAAAAGTACACCTGGGGATCACCTAATCTTTTTCAAATTTAATGTACATGTGCATATAAGGTAGTATTCAGTGAATACTTGAAAAATGCACAGATCTTTCATCCATACCTGTGCATGAACTGTGTTTTTCACAGCAAGAGTTCAAGGCAACTGCAAGTAGGTTAAATTGTTAAAGATAAATTTTCTTGTAGTTTTTTTTTTTTTGATAAGTGTCTGTTTTACTTTACCTGTTGCTTTTGTTGAATAAAGCTTGTACACTGCATTAAAAAAATAAAGAAAGGGAGGAAGGTGGATAGAAGGTAAGTAGGTGCATCTAAGGGTCGGGAATGGTAGTCAAGCCTTTAATCCCCACCACCTGGGAGGCAGAGGCAGGCGATCTGATTTCAAGACCAACCTTGTCTCCATAGTGAATTCCAGAACAACCAGGGCTATTTAAATAGACACATCTCAAAAAACAAAAACAAAAAAGAAATGTGCACCCAGAGCTGATAGAAATGGCAGACATCTATATTCCCAGCATTTGGTAGGCAGAGGCAGGAGGATCAGAAAACCAGGAAACTGTCTTTAAAAAGTGGGCAAGTGCTGGAGCAAGTGCATGAGCCTGGGGAGGTGGGGGTGGGGGAATCCAGAAGATAAAAAGAATTCAATAATAACAAAAAGGCAATAAAGATAATCCAATTTTAAAAAATGGCAATGGATCTACAGTTATCCCAAGAAAAATACTTAAAATAGGCAGTAAGAAGAAGAAAAAAAGTTCAACATCCTTAGCCACAGAAAAACGCCAATCAAAAACACAAGATGATACTTAATGTCCACCATCATCATACTATACCACAAAAGATGTGTTGGTGAGCATATACCCCAGACACTGCTGTGCATTTGGACACCGTGGCAACCTCTCTGACAAACCTCTCTGACAGTCTAGCAGTTGACTGAACTAGTAATACAGTTACCATCTACTTCTTGGCCCTTTGGCTAATCAAGTGCAAACACAGTTAATCATATGACCCAGTAAATTCCACTCCCAAAAGAAATGAAAACGCGTGCTCTGACAAACATGTATAAAACTGTTCACAGCAGTATTACTCATAATAAACAAAGAATAGTTATGATGGGTACCAAACATCCACCACCAATGAATGGATAAAGAAAATGTGGAATGGAATATTATTTGGCCACAAAAAGGAATAGAATACTAAAATGTACAATCTCGTGGATTACCTTTGAAAATATTATAGTAAGTGAAATAATGCTGTCATAAGAGCACCATTATATGCTGGGTCCAGAAGAGACAGATCTGTAGAAGCAGAAAGATCAGTTGCTCAGGGGCTGGGGCAAGGGGCAAACTGGGAGTGACTGCTAACACGTACAGGATTCTTCCTGAGGTTATGAAATTGTTCTAAAATTGACTGTGGTGATGTCTGCACAAAACAATGAGGAACTCTTCGCAATATGCACTTTAAATGCATGCACTGTACACATGAAAAAGGAACCTCAATAAAAACCGCTCTTTTAAAAAAACACCACGGCGTACAGATGTTTGTGGGGAAAGAGTTATCATTCGAAACAAGTAACTATGTATGAAGTGATTGTATTACTGAGCAAGCCCATGCTTGAGACAGAATTAAGAATCTGAGAGAGCAGTGGCTGGCGTGACTGGAAGCTGACGCCTTTCAACACTTCTACACCTTACCAAACAGAAACTGCGGTGGTATGTGCAATTGTCGGACCATAAAAACCGAGTCCGGCCAAGATGCCTAAGTAAACACGTTACTTTCCTGTACTTGCCATTCTCGGGCAAACAGTAAGTGCACGCCGCCAGCACTCCGCAGGCAGACCAGGGGAGTGCGGGGAGAACGAGGAAGGTCCCTGAAATCCAACTTCCACGGGCTTTGTGAGCAGGCCCGGAGGCAAAGTCCTGGGCGCAGCCCCACGAGCCGAGCGAGCCGCGCGGCCCGGAGGAAGTGCCCAGCCCGCCCGATCGCCCGCCCGATCGCCCGCCGGACCGCCCGCCCGCCCGACCGCGCACGGACTCTGCGCGGGGCTCCGGGCCTGCGCCGCGGGAAGCAGACCCGCAGGGCGCCCGGCTCCCGCGCCCGACGCCGCGCACGCCCCGTCGGCGCTTTGTCCCCGCCCGGCGCCGCGGGCCCTCGGGACTCCCCGGCGCGGCTCCCGGGCCCCGCGCAGCTGCCAGCCCGGAGGACCCGGTGACCGGAGAGCCTCGGCCCCGCGGGAACTCGGCCGGCCGGTCCCCGGGCCGCGGTCTCTCTCTCGCTCGGCCGCTTCCAGAGCCGCCGCCGCCCGCCGCGCACGCAAAGGCCGCGGGGGAGAAGCCGAAGCCCGCGGCGTTTCCCAACAACCCTCCGCTCACCCAGAAATTCTCCACGAAATGCGCCATGACCATCGTGCCGCCGCCGCCGCCGCCGCCGCCGCTGCGCCGGGTTCCGCGTCCGCACCCGCCCGCCGCTGTGTAAACACGGACCGGCCTCCACGGCGCCCCCGCCTCTCGCCACCGCCGCCGCCGCCACCGCCTTCTTCCCAGAGACCGCCCGCCGCCCTCCAGGGCGCATGCGCCACCTAGCGGCCGCCGCCGCCGCGGGTCGAGCTCCCGGGCCCCGCCGCCCCGAGTGCGCGTGCGCGCGGCCCGGCCGGGTCCGAGCGTTCGCTGGGAATGTGCAGAACTTAAAAGTCTCTGCGAGGCGCCCAGGCTGGCGGGAGCCGGGCGACCCACAGGCCCGAGGGGTGGGGCGGGGAACGGGGAGAAGGGGGCGGAGCGAAGGAGGCCCCGCCCACTCGTGAGTCCAGCGCCCCGGCCTTCGAGGATCTCCAGCAAGACCCAGGGCTTGGCAGGCTGGGAGTAAGGAAACTTGGCCGCTGGCCACCCCGAGGAGACTGGGAAACCTTTGGTCAACAGGGAGCCTTCTCCTTGACTGGGAAGTCAGATCCAAAACAAAACTCCCCAAGGCCGGAAAGGGAGGAAACGCCCAGTGTCGCCGGCAAGACTCAGGCACTGCTGCTGCTGGTCACAAGGGAGCCAGCCAGCCTGGACCGCCTGCCGAGAGCAGGCGTGACCCGAACCGCGACCCTGTTCCGGGCTTGTTCACAAAGCCCACGGTAATCTTACCAACTTGTACACTCAGGGAAAAGACACAAGTTTTAACATGCCTCGGCCTAATGGAGCAACTAAATCCCTTGCTTTCCCAAAGCAAAAACTTGAGAGGTCTCAAGTTCATTAAGCCAGGTCAAAAATCTACAAGTCTGAAGCCAAGCTCCACAAATAATTTAGTGTAGTTTTAACTACAATGTGCACACCGCGCCTCCTAAGATCTTGTTTTCAAACATGAACAAGATAACACTTTTTTCATGGGAAATCATTTTCCTCCCTGAAAGTAAGAACCTTGCATTGTTTTTCATATGCATGAAATGTAAAAAGATAACTAGATAATGGATATCCTCCATAAATATTCATGTTATGATAAGACATCTATGATCTGCTCTAAAGTATTTCATAGCAGTGAGGCAAAAGACTACGGTAAGATGAAACGAGACTGGCCATGATGTTTGTGGTTGGATGGTGGGAAATGCTGGTTTCATATGCTACTTTAGAAGATTTATGTGTATGAGTGTTTTGTCTGCTTGTTATGTGTGCACTCCATGTTTTGTGCCTGGTAGCCAGTGAGGCCAGAAGAGATTGTGGGACCCCCTGGAACTGAACATACAGACAGTTATGAGCCACCAGGTGGGTGATGGAATTGATTGGAGTCCTCCGCAAGATCAGTCCTGCTCCTCACCACTGAGCCAACTCGGCAATTTTTTTTTTTTATATGTTAACTCTTCTGTTTCTTTAAAATAAATATTTGGTTTAGTTCTGTAAGCCGTCGGTCTAGTTAGATTATCCTTGATACTGAAGATGTAAGAAAATCCTGCCAAAAGGAGTAAGAAAGTGCATCCTGCAAAAGAGGTTGACATCCAGTTCCTAATATCACTTGGTGCTACCCCCTTAGATGGAAGAAGGGCGCCTGAGTTCTAGGCATTAAATGACTGTGTGTGTGTGTGTGTGAGAGAGAGAGAGAGACAGACAGACAGACAGACAGACAGACAGACACAGAAAGAGAAACGCACGCGCACACACACACACACACACACACACACAATCAAAGAAAAAAATCAAAAGAAAACCTACACAGGAGACTTTGTTAATGGTGAGCTAAAGGTAAACACCGACCATAAATCTCTCCCATGACCAACACTATTCGGGTCCCAACAAAACTGTGTCTTCTCCCCTCTGTCCTCAAACTAAAAGGTAACCTGCAAACGCGATGAAAATTTGCGGGAGGTGTGGAACGGCTACCCACATGAGAAGCAGGCGGCTTTGGAGTTCAGGCAGATGTGAGCCGCTGGAGAGCTTTCAGAATGGGAGGGTAGCTTGCCAAACCCTTCCTCTCAGTTTGAACGCGGTGGGTTCTTGCACAACAAAAAGTGTTGTTTCCCAGTAGTGTCAAGCACAGATTTGCCTTCCCTTGACGTTCTAATTTGCGGTTACAACTATTTAGCTGAGTGCTCACAATAGCTGTGGCTGCTACCCAGGCCACCGTCTTGTTCTTAACGCTGGTCTCATCCATATCAAGGAGGTCTGCCGTGAAGGCAAAGTAAATACCCCTCTGTGTGTCTCAAGTTCATAAGGTTCATTGTTTTGTAATTACCTGGCATTTAAGTTGGAGACCTTTATAAACAGTGATTAAGGTGGCTGAATTTCAGTAAAGATGGCATAATATAAGAAGAATGTGGGTGGCATCAGTCACCTTCTGTCCTTTCAGTGACGTTCTCAAGGATGCACAGATACTCGAGCAAAGTTAAGGCCCTGAGTGGGTAACTCACTTGCATGCCTTAAAGTACTATTGATCTACACACTTAGCCTTTTCTTTTTTTTTAAACCCAAATAGACTTTGAAATTATTATTAAAAGCCAGCAGGTCTAACAACAATATACAGCTCTTCCTGCCACCTGATACCAGTCACCTGACAGTTACTCAGTTAATGTTTGGTGACTAAATGAATCATTACGGCTGTCATAAATATGTCAAGGTGGCTGAGTCCTTGGCTAGGCAGCGACTCCATCCTTTTACATTTGCTCTGTAATTGATGCTAATCCCATACCTTATAAAAGTATGAAGTTCTGCCTGGCTGAACTTTTCACCTTAGTTTAAATATTTTCAAACAAAATCTTACGGGCTCGGTCATCCTTCTTACAGAGTACCAATTTTAGTAAAACTAAGGTAAAATTGAAAAAAGTGTTGAAGATATGCTTTATTGGGAGGTCTCCTTTGGGGAAGGGGCCCGACTTTTGAGCCTCCATTTTGAGGCATCCTCATGAGATTTTACCTTCCACTTAAGATTTTTCACTACACCTGCCATAAACATGCTGGTTTCTGGGGAGAGGCTGTTGTTCCCCATTAAATTCTTACCCAAGCATAGACATTATAGCCCAAAGCATTCCTGGGCTGTTAACTCATAACTTAATGAGTGGTAGCAAATGGGAGAAGGGAAAATTTACATGAAATCAGTCCAGAACTTGGGTTTATAAAATATGGCTTATGTCCAAGTTCAAAGGCCTGTTCCATGAGGCAATAGAACACGTCCACTTTTGCATTCCGTGGTATGCATATGACCTTCCCATCCGGCTTACAGCTCAAAGCACATTAGTCAACATTTAGTTGCAAGGTCTGTTTCCTCATAACCATGTTGAGAACTAGTTTCCTTTCAGAGGAGTGGCCATAGGGTAAAGCAACATTTCCCCATTTGTTTTCTGTGTAATTTTATAAATATAGTTCACAGGAAAAGCTCATGTGGACCCGTTCCCTGCTAGTCCCCTCACGAGGCAGCATCCTGTGGCCGGTGCAGGAATCTTTCTCGGTACTGATACTCAACAATAACAAGAGGGAGAAGCGCAGGAGAGGAAAAGACCCATCTCCGAAATCTGGAATTCTCAATCTCTCTCTCTCTCTCTCTCTCTCTCTCTCTCTCTCTCTCTCTCTCTCTCTCTCTCCCTCTCTCTCTCCCTACTCAAGAACAAGCATATTGAAAGCAAAGGCTTTATGCAAAACAGAAAAGGCAAAGATTTAGCAGATGGTAGCCAGGCAGGCTGCACCCTGAGGGCTGAGAGGTAGAAACAAGCCGCTCCAACGGCCGAAGAGAACTGAACACCACTCCCTGCGCGGCCGCCTTGATTCTGATCACAAGGCCAGGCACACTTCTCTCTCCGGGGCACTCGGGACTGGCAGCCATTAGAGGTGGCCTCATCCCTTCCTCTAGAATGAGATGTGTTTTCCCCCAAGGGCTCCCGTACCTTGCTGTCTGTGGAAGAAGCATAAAACACCCGACAGGCTCAGGGGTTTACACCACTAGTAGCCACAGAGAACCCAACAGAACTTTCAAAACTACGAGCGAAATTAGAGTCGCAAAGGCAATAAGAGCGTAAAGACTTTCCTAAGGGTTTGTCATAAATGGTAGGGGGGAAGGCGGAAGATGGTATGGTAAGTACATTAAAATTACAAATACTCAAAAAGGGACAAAGATAAGAATAAGATAGAAAAATGGAAACAATGTTTAGACTAATAATTGCTAAATACTTCATTTTATTTTAGTATAATGACAATATCCAAAGTAAAGAGCAATTCCTGTTCTCTTTGTTTAAAGTAACTGGGCCTGATGTTCTTTAATTGGGCCTGGTGTTCTTTAATAATGCCTTCACTGGCCCTTCCCTTCAGGAGCTACTTATTTTTTTTAATTATTTATTTATTATGTATACAGTATGCCTGCAGGCCATAAGAGGGCACTAGATCTCATTATAGATGGTTGTGAGCCACCATGTGGTTGCTGAGAATTGAACTCAGAACCTTTGGAAGAGCAGCCAGTGCTCTTAACCTCTGAACCACCTCTCCAGCCCCCAGGAGCTACTTATTGAGCATTTGTACGATAAAAGAAAGTCACAATCCAACATGGTGGAGACTATGAAAGTTTCGGTAAGGTGTGTGGACCTGGCGCACAGGTGGTAACAACGCATGCGTGTTCAGTGACTAACCGAATTGCAGAGGAGTTCACCGTTTCAAAAGGGTGCGCTCACAGAAATCAGTCTTTCCTCCTTTCTTTTTCTCTCATAAAGGAGTGCCAAGAAATTGTCCTGGGTTCACTACGGTTATCGGCTTTTAGCACAGTGGACTGGAGGGGGAATCCATGAATAGTGGAGGCCAGAGTGGCTTTCCATGGCTGGCTAGCTCCCTAGCTGAGTGAACCACACTAGGAATTCGGCTACTGCAGCCCAAGCAAGAGGCATTGTTGGCTGAGCTATGACTAGGGGAAGGAGACATGGTTGTCCTTAAAGATTCCTCTGGAGCCTGGACAGGGATCTGAGTCTGGTTGGTATGGCTTGGATACGGGTCCTGTCCGGTGAGTTCACGTCGGAAGGCTTAGTCTCCAGGATGGTGAGGTTAAGATACTTGGACCTTTAAGAAGTGGGTCTAGTGGAAATAATCAGGCCATCGGGGCACTACCTTTGGAAGGGATTAATGCAGGTCTCATGGAACTGGATTAGTTCGTGCAAAAAAAGGGACTGTTATAAAGAAGCCAGCCATCTCCTGTGAATTCTTCCTCAAATACTGCTTACTGCTCCCTTGCAGTCCATCACCGTGGTACCATCTACCAAGACGCCTTCACTAAAGCCGGTGGCAGCTGCCTGTGCCGGGCGCTTCAGTTTTCAATTTCCAGAACTCTGGGCTTGATTGGGTATGAGGCCTGCTCCACAGGAAGGAGTCCATGCCTGATGCTGTAAACCTGGTCAAAAGTCCATGGCTAGGGAGATCCCAAGCAGGGGGACCCTACCATTCATTGTTTTGCTAAATGAACGCGGTGTCAGCTGTCTTCTTTTGTATCCGTTCCCATGGACTAGAGCTGCTCTCGGCCTTGACGAGACCTTCTGTTTGTAGTGAGCCATGGGTTTGGAAGAGGTTCATAACTGGTCAGCGTGCTGAGACTAAGTGACCGATGAACGCGCAGTCCCTGATTGGCTCAGGAAACATCGAGGAACAGGTCCTGAAAAGATTGGAAGCGCCCGGGGACGGGGAGGGGTGGATTGAAAAACCCGCTGAGTTTAACCAGGGTCATGCGGGCGTGAACTCAGAGCGGCTATGGTTGCCTGCATAGATGGAGCCCTGACAACATTCCACAGTAGATGGGCGGAAGGCTCATGAGTCTCCAGTTCTTCCTGGGGGCCTGTTGGCTACGTGGTGGCCAAGGGAAGGAAATTCCTTTCCTCCACGGTGTAGTCACTAGCAGGTTGCCCTTGCTCCAAAACAGCCTCCAACTCATGTTCACGAAAGACAGTGGGACGGACAAGGACACAGACACAGACACAGACACAGACATACACACACACACACACACACACACACACAGACAGACGGACGGACGGACGGACGGTCTCTCGCTTGCTCGCTCCCTCCTGCCAGCTTCTGGAAGCTGTTTTAGCGTCATTCTTTTTTCTCTCTTCCACTCAGATTTTCTGTATAGCTTGTTTTTGCAAGGGCTTGTGATGAAAGCTCTCAGTATGGTCTGCCCTTCCACCCTCCCTCCCTCCCTCTCTCTCTCTCTCTCTCTCTCTCTCTCTCTCTCTCTCTCTCTCTCTCTCTCTCTCTCTCTGTTTTTTAAGACGGGGTTTTCTCTGTGTAGCCCTGGCTGTCCTGGAACTCGCTCTGTAGACCAGGTTGGCCTTGAACTCACAGAGATCCGCCTGCCTCTGCCTCCTGAGTGCTAGATCAAAGGCGTGCGCCGCCACCACCCGGCTCATCCTTGGTCTTTCTGTGTAACCCAAACAAGACTCAAATTTGTAATCGTCTTGCCTCAGCCTCCCAAGTACTAGGATGATAGGTGTGCAATGCACCACCATACCCAGATCTTTTTGTTTTTCTTTTTAAAACACTTTTATTGATTTTTTCTTTGACAACTTCGTACATGTATAAAGTGCACTGATTAGTGTAACTCTCACCCTTTCCCTCATTCCTATATCCCCCCCTCCAAGTCCCTTTTCCAGATCCAAGTCTTTTTTTGTTTTAGTCCACTGAGTTTAGCCAGGATCATTTGCCTGACCATGGGTTTGGAACTCTGCGTTGGAACCTGGAGTTCTTAGTAATTAGTCAGAGAAACAACAGCTTCCTGTGCTGTTTTAGTTCTGCGTAGTAAACACATCCTTCATTAAATCTGTGAATTCTTCCAGGTCTCTTCTATCCCTAGAGTCCTCAGTGGACACACAGCTGAACAATGACTGTCCCTTCCCTAAAAATCCTTCAGTAGCCAGTTCAGTGGGAATGGTGGGGCCTTTGTTGGTTTGTTTTTTGAGACAGAGTTTCTCTGTGTAGCCTTGACTGTCCTGGAACTCGCTCTGTAGACCAGGTTGGCCTCGAACTCACAGAGATGCACCTGCCTCTGCCTCTCGAGGGCTGCATGATAGACTGCTGGAAGGCCTGGTCTTGTACAGGCCCATTGCAGACAACCACAGCTGCTGTGAGGTTTTGACTGTGGTGTTGTGCCCAGAAGACAGCATTTCAGAAGCCCTTCTCTTAGATTCTTTCCAGTCCCCTTCTTCAATGATCCCTAAGCCATAGAAGTGGTGGTATAGATGTCCTGTTTTCCTTCATTTGTTTCTATCTGGCCTTTTGAATAGGAGGCAGTTTAGGAAGAAAATGGGTTTATATGCAGACACATGAACTTACACACTCTATCTCTCCTCCCTCCCTCCCTCCTTCTCCTGGAGTTTCTTTGCCTTTGTCTCCACAGACCCATTTTCCTCAGTATTATAACCCAAATTTCTACCCACAAAAGAAGAAGACCTTTGGCGTACAACTTAAGCTTCAGTATGAAAATTGTGTATTCGTGTTTTAATGATTTACTTGAGGTGAACACCACTAGAATACTGTCTATAAACGTGTGCACCTTTCTGGGGGTATCTTCATGTCTATTTCCTTCCTTGGGAGAGGCAAGAATTCATATTGGCATGTCACTTCAGATGCTTCCTGTACTGAGAAAATATGCTCCAGGAAATGAAGAGTTGTCTAAGGTCTCAAAACAAGTAAATGGGGCCAGGGGAGCTATGGTAAACGTAGCCACGTGCAGAAGGAATGGAACGGGCTGGGAAGGTGGTCCTGTCAGTGAACGCCTGCTGTTGGAACACAGGACCACACTTTGATCCCCAGAACCCACACACAAAGAGCCATGTTCGACGCTGTAGTTCATAATCCCAGCACTGACGTGGCCCAAGGAAGGACACCCAAGGTTGACCTCTACCCTGCCCCCCACTTCCCCAACATGAACACACAAAAGTGTTACTGAGGGAAGTGAGTCCTTGAGCACAAGACATGCTGAAAGAGGGAGCATTAAGGAGAAAGTTAAACATGTAGCCAGGATTTTAATTTCTGGTTTTCAGTGTGTGTGTGTGTGTGTGTGTGTGTGTGTGTGTGTGTGTGTGTGTGTGTTTTAAACTGGCGGGGTCTGTGTTCACCAGTTTTTACATTATCTCCATAAATAGATCTTTTCTTTGGCTTCCTTCTCCCTAAATGTAGGTATGATATGATTTGATATGATGTGGATATAAATGTTAATAAAGATCCCATACAAATTTAAAGACATTTATTTACAACATCCTGTTTAAAAAGGTTTTTTGTCTCCTTACTGTCAGCTCTAAAGTGTAATTGTTCAAAAACTCAAAGTCTAATAAAAAGATAGGGCTGACCCACCCTAAACAGGACATCTGGCTATTGTATTAAAAACTGGTCCCAGAGGGGGGAGAATAGGGGAAACCGTGGCTGATATGTAGAACTGAATGGTATTGTAAAATAAATAAAATAAAATAATAATAATAATAATAAAAACTGGTCCCTCTGGGTTGAGGACATTGTATTAAAAACTGGGCCCTCTGGGTCGAAGATGCAGCTCCATGGTAAAGCATATGCTTAGCATGGGTAAGGCGGGGAAGTGGGGGTGAGGGTTCAGTCCAAAGCACTGAGGAAGGAAATAGAAAAAGCCTTTTTATAGGTAGGAGGAAACAGAAAATCAAGTCAGCCTATAAATGTGTCTACCGCTGCCCATCAGAACCCTTAAGGACAACCCCACATTGTCTACAGAACCCTTTGGGGGGGTGGGGGGGCACGCAGAGTCAACCAGACTAGATTCAAATGCGGGAAGTAAGCCGAGGGTTACTTAGCTTAGTGTCAAGAGCATCTATCGAGCATGTATGTGCACACGCACACAGACACAGACACAGACACACAGACACACACACACACACACACACACACACACACACCATGAAAAGTAAGAAAATGACATTGACATTTTGGGTCCTGGTTTAAAATCCTATTGGATGACATCTGCCTTTATATATATTTTTTTCTTTACTGTGTTTCAAGAACATACACTGTCACCAACTGTTTTTTTTTTTCCTTCTTTCTTCCTCATTTAGGCCCATAAATATAGGTTGTTGTTTTTTTTTTATTTTTTTTTATTCCTACCTCCCACATGCCAGCTAAAAACATTTCTTTCCTTTATTCAAAGTTGTCTTCAAATATGCCTTCCAAGAAAAGAATGTCACTGAAACATTATTCTTGCTATAATGTCCCTTCTGTTTCTTTTCTCTGCATGCGGCTGATGGATGCAGCCTTTCGGTGGAGTACTCTAGAGCTGAGACAAGAGCCATATCCTTTGTTTATAACATCTTTTTTCCTCTTGCCTTGCAGGTATGTGCATTTGACCAGTGTTCCTGTGTGTCTGTTGATGAGGAAGCAGGTGAGTTCTTGTTTCTTCTCTCCTTAAAAAGGCAACATGAGCCAGGTGGTGGTGGTGGCGGCGGCGGCGGCAGCGGTGCCAGCACCAGCGGCGCCGCACGCCTTCAATCCCAGCCCTCGGGAGGCAGAGGCAGGTGGATCTCTGTGAGTTCGAGGCCAGCCTGGTCTACAAAGCAAGTTACAGGAAAGGCTCCAAAGCTACACAGCGAGACCCTGTCTCGATAAACAACAACAGCAGCAACAAAATGCAACACCTCAGGGCTGAGTGATAAAGAGCACTGGCTGCTCTTCCAGAGGACCAGAGTTCAATCCTTAGCACCCATATGACAGCTCCCAACTGTCTGTAACTCCAGTTCCAGGGTAACTGACACATGCAGGCAAAACACCAATGAACATGAAATAAAAATAATTAAAAAACAAAACAAAAATGCAACAACTAGAACTTTTCACTTTGTGCCTGGCTTCCATATTTGGGCTGGACGATAAGAATCTGCAGCCCCCTCTGCCCATTCATTCCACAAACATTTCTTACGTCCCTGTTGTGTGCTGGCCTATCTTGGGTGTGTGCAGAGAACAGATGAATCCTGTTATGAGTTCTTAACAGCCAGAAGGACTAGACAAGAGAATACACAGTATAATGTCTGTGAGTAGATGCCCAGGAGGCTGATAGATAAGTGCAATGTTAAAACATAAGCAGATGTTGAAACAGCAGTCTAGTGTTGTAGTGAAATAGTCCATACAGGGTGGATACAGTTGATAACAATATATTGTACTTTTCAAAATCACGGAACCTTTTGTTTTCAGGGCTGAGGATCTAACTCAGAGCCTAGCTCACGTTAGGCAAGTGTGCTACAACTCCCAAGCCCAGGAATAGATTTTAATTGTTCTTCCTACACACATGAAAATAAGTATGTGAGATAATGCATGTTAGTCTTTCCACACTGTACATCTATGATAAATATATAATTTTCAAATAAAAAGTAATGTAGGCCAGGAATGTTGTGCACCCTTTTTCTTTTCCTTCCTTCCTTCCTTCCTTCCTTCCTTCCTTCCTTCCTTCCTTCCTTCCTTCCTTCCTTCCTTCCTTCCTTCCTTCCTTCCTTTTTTGTTGTTGTTTTGTTTTGTTTTGTTTTAAAAGACAGGGTTTATGTGTAGCCCTGGCTGTCCTGGAACTCTCTCTGCAGAGCAGGTTGACCCCGAACTCAGAGATCTGCCTGCCTCTGTCTCCCTAGTGCAGACCTGCCTCCAAAAGGGTGTTGGGGTGTGGGGGGGGGTTGGGGGGTTTTGTAATGGGGTCAGTGGTAGAGCACATGCCTAGTACATGTGAGGACCTCAGTTTAGCCCCCTTCGCTGCAATGATAAGCTTTTGCTTTGTTTTGTTTTTTAAAGGACAAATGAGGGACCATATCGGAATGGTTCTAAAATGAAACTGCCCGGGGTTAATATCCAGGCTGCCATTTACGAGCTCTCTGACCTTAGGAGGATTGCTTAACCACGTGTCTGACTCAAGTTGCTCAGCTGTAAAGTAGGGATAATAGTACCTACTTCAAAGAGTTGCTATAATGAATCAAAACATGTAAAACTCTGAGAATGGTACCTGCATTGTAATCAACACATCGATGAAAGCAGTTAACACTGTTAAGAACAGGGAACAAGGGAGCCGTTTCCGAGAGTGTGTCCATGTGGAACCTATAGGAAGAGAGAGGAGGAGAGAGTTTGTGGGGTCTGTAAGAACCTGCCAGGCAGAAAAGCAAGTGTAAGTTAGAGCGAATGAGGCAGAGAATAAGGCCGGGGTTAGAGGACCGAGGGCCTGGAAGAACTCTTCTGATAAGGCTCCAAGAGCCTTGGTCATCAGAGGGTTTTCAGTAAAGGAATGTCATGACCGAATGCTTAGAAGGTCCATCTTGCTGTGATGTGAAAAATAGGTTATAGGAGTACATGATGGCAGGGCGTTAAACATCCCCAGCACACCACTAGATTCAAGATGCGCCACATCTTCAGTAGGAAAACCATGGCAGGCTGAGCGCGGTGGCACACACCTTTGATCCCAGCACTAGGGAGACAAAGGCAGGCAGATCTCTGTGAGTTCGAGGCCAGCCTGGGCTACAGAGTGAGTTCCAGGACAGCCAGGACTACACGAGGGGCTGGAGAGATGGCTCGGTGGTTAAGAGTGTGTGCTGCTCTTCCACTGGACTGGGGTGTGGTTCCCAGCACACACAGCAAGTGGCTCATAGCACCTTATAACTCCTGCTCCAGATCTGATGCACTCTTCTGGACTCCACATATATACAGAATTAAAAAAATTTTTGAAGTCTTTGTCAGGTGGGGTGTGACAGGCCTTTAATCCCAGCGCTCAAGAGGCAGAAGCAGATGGATAGTTCTCTGTAAGTTCAAAACCAGCCTGGCGTACACAGTGAGTTCCACAGTAGCCAGAGCTACACAGTGAGACCCAGTCTCACAGTGGGCTACACAGTCTAAAAAAGGAGATTGACTCTTGTGCCTTCTAAGTTTTGCTTTGTGTCAATGTACTACAAAGTTAGAAACAGATGAGCTTTAACATTTAAAGGGGAAATTTTACCCGGATGTTAAAAAAAAAATGGTGGTAGCCCTGGGGTTAAAGGTTAGTGGTGTAACCAAACATATGAGTCTGGTTTGGATGCTTGATATGAAAAATGCAAGTATCACTAGTGAGGTGATGAGTATATGATATATGATGAAAATAAACTAAAATGAAAATGTTTTCCTGGGCTAGGGATGTAGCTCAGTGGTAGAGCTTGCCAAGCAAGCGCAAGACCCTAGGTTCAGTTCTGAACACTAAAAACAAACAAAAAGTTTTTTTTTTCATTTTGATTTTTTTACTTCAATGACAATTTGGCTGTTATCAATTGTGTAAAAATTATTATTTAATACTTTATCCTCAATTTTAGTAGCAGTCTACTATTCCAAGCAGTAAATACATATGACTTCTACTAAACTCCAGCCTAGGATAGATGACTTAGTGATTAAGGACACATAATGCTCTTTCAGAAGACCCAAGTTAGGGTCCTAGTACCCGAGTCCAGCAGCTCACAATCATTGTACTTCAAGCTCCAAGGGACCCGACACCCTCTTTTGGCCTTTGCAGGCACTTTTCTCTTGTGTCCATATAAATGCACACAGAGACTTACAAAAATACATAATTCAAATGTCAAATCCTTACATTCCAGCCTGAATTGTTTTTAACTTATAAACCTTCCTGACTAAAAGATTATCTATTTTTTTAAAAGAAATTTTAAAAGATTTAGGTGTGAATGTTTTGCCTACATGCATGTATGTGTGCCACATGTGTGCCCAGTGCCAATGAGGGTCAGAACAGGGCGTCAGATCTCCTGGTGCTAGAGTTAAAGATGGTTGTGAGACACCATGTGTGTGCTGAGAACCGAACCTGGGTCCTTCTGCAAGAACAAGAAGTGCTCTTAACTACCGAGTCAGCTCTACAGCTCCTGGTCTATTTTCTTAAGAGTCAACAACATTTATTAAAATCTGCTCTTTTAAAGATGTTTCACATGCTTTATTGTGTGACACTGTACAAGCTAAGGTAGACTAAACCATCCTGGTACACCCCCAAAGTGGTACTAAGATAACGGAAGCCGATGTCTCCCTAAGGTAAAGGGCTAAGGCAGGAATTCCAAGTAAGATGTCTTCTGTCTACATAGAGATTCAAGGACACTTAGTCATTTATTCTGCTTTTAGAAGTGTGGACTTTTGTTTCTGGTAAGGAGATGTTTGTCAATGATGAAATAAAGCCAATGTCTTTATTTCTGGACTGTTCTTCTGAATTCTATATTTATTTAAATTAGCAAGTGAATATCTTTTTTTTTTCTGAGACAAGGTTTCTTTGTGTAGCCTTGGCTGTTCTAGAACTAGCTCTGTAGACCAAGCTGGCCTTGAACTCATAGAGATCTGCCTGCCTCTGCCTCCCCAGTGCTGGGTAAAGGCATGCACCAGTACCACTGGGCAACAAGTGAATATCTTAAGTATTCTTAACTGCTTATATTGAAAGATACCAATCATGCATTCATGAACTTATCTTTTTTTTTTTTTTTAAATTTGCATTGGTATTTTGCCTGCATATGTGTCTGTGTGAGGGCGTCAGATCTTGGAGTTAGAGACAGTTGTGAGCTGCCATGTGGGTGCTGGGAATTGAACCTGGGTCCTCTGGAAGAGCAACAATCAGTGCTCTTATCCACTGAGCCATCTCTCCAGCCCCTGAACTTATCTTTCATAAAAACTATTTCCAATCTTTTTTAACTTGTACAGTTTTTCATGTTTTAAAGTTATAGACTATGTACCTGTGTACAATTTCTACACTGCTTTCTATGACGTCCCACTGGTTAACACTGGTAAATTTACGTTTTCTTTCCAGTTTTCCCTGGGCTCTGATACCTCGTGTTTCATCAACGTAAAGAAAAATATGAAGCTGGGCAGTAGTGGAGCACGCCTTTAATCCCAGCACTTGGGAGGCAGAGGCAGGCCCATCTCTGTGAGTTCGAGGCCAACCTGGTCTACAGAGGGAGTTTCAGAACAGCCAAGGCTACACAGAGAAACCCTGTCTTGAAAACAACAACAACAACAACAACAAAAATAAAGAAAGAGATGGGGGGGGGGCGCTGGAGAGATGGCTCAGAGGTTAAGAGCACTGGCTGCTCTTCCAGAGGACCTGAGTTCAATTCCCAGCAACCACATGGTGGCTCACAACCATCTGTAATGAGATCTGGTGCCCTCTTCTGGCCTACAGACATATATACAGGCAGAACACTGTATACATAATAAATTAATTAATTTAAAAAAAAAGAGAGAGAGAGAGAGAAATATGACTTCATGTTTTATCTACTCCCCTTTTATCAAACAGGGTCTTGTTTGTACCCCAGGCTGGTCTTGAACTCACAATTCAACAGTCTCAGCTTCTTGAGTGCTGAGATTACCAGCATGTGCTGACATATTTGGCTGGTCTCCATGATTATAATCCTCCATGTTTTGTGCTCATTCAATGGAATTGAATTTTATGGAGACTAGTTTATTTTATTTTTGTTTTTTGAGACAGGTCTCACTCAATAGCTCTGGCCAGCCTAGAAGTTGCTATGTAGACCAGGGTAGCCTCAAACTCACAGAACCTGCTTCTACTTCATGAGTGCTAGGATTCAAGGCCTGTGCCACCACCTAAGGCCTAGTTAATCAATAAACCAGATGTGTGGTACATGCCTTTAATCCTAGCAATTGGGTGGCAGATGCAGGCAGATCTCTTCGAGTTTGAGGCCAGCCTGGTCTACATAGTGAATTCCAGGACAGCTAGGGTTACATAGTGAGATCCTGTCTCAAAAAAAAAAAAAAAACAAAAAAACAAAAAAAAAAAAACAAAAAACAAAAAACAAATAACAACAACAACAACAACAAAAACCTCAAAAAAAAGTTAATTCATAAAAATAATTCATGACAATTTGGCCCTTTTTTTAACCTGCTGTACAGTGAGCCTGTGTTGTCTGGCATTTACTGGGCCAGAACTTTTTTTTTCACCCCTCAAAACACACTTTAAAAATAATTGTTTCGTATTTCCTATGATTCTGAAAAGCAATTTAAATGAAGGTACATTCTTATTTGTTTTCTGGGGTTCTGTGAGAGAGGCGAGGGTTGGATTCCATTCAGCAGAAATTCTCCTTCTCACAGCATATCTCTGTGTGAATCATCTCTGTTAGACTGTCTTCTCAGCAGCTTCTGAGGTTAACCCAAATGTGTCACAGTACAGCCTTCCTCTTCTCTCATCAACAGCATGCTACTTCCTGGAAAAATCAGAATTAATCTGCGTTATTTCTTGCTCAAATCTACTCCCTCAGCTTCTTGTTAGCTCCAAACAGTCTTGACCACTAACACCTCATACTGCTAGTGTGAGAATGGGACCATTGGTCTCTGTTTGTTTGTTTAAGACAGGGTCTTTCTATGCAGCCCTGGCTGTCCTGGAACTCACTCTGTAGACCAGGCTGTCCTCGAACTCACAGAGATCTGCCTGCCCCTGCCTCCTGAGTGTGGGATTAAAGGCATGCGCCACCATGCTGGGCTGAGACTATTGGTTTTTCATTTCTGGCTCTGCACTCTGCTTCTCAGTCCCACAGCTAAGCTTAGGTCTTCCAGTGTCTGTGACCAGTCAGCAGCCCTCCCGTCCACTTAGGTTTTTACAGATAAGAAACTGGCTTTCTGGCTTCTCATTCTTGTGGCCTTTAGTTTCTGAGAGGCAGAAACAACGTAACTTTTCTTTTGTCTTGTTAATATTTGGATAGCTTTGTGCTTAAAAAAAAAAAAGGTTTAGTTAGGGTGCAAATCAGGGGTTCCGTGATCACATTTTCATTATAACAGCATCGTGTGTTGCTCACGTTTGGCCCTCGGCCCCGCCCTCTCAATCCTCCCCCATCTTGCTGGTACCTGTCCTCCCTGCCAAATGGTTCCCCTCCTGCTTCTGCGTCATGTGTAACTTCTGCACGTAAGAAAACGGGCACCGATTGTCCTCTCTCCTCTCCGCTCCACCTGGCTTTCTTCCTCCCCTATGGCCCCGTACACTTTCATACCATATACGTGTGCATACATATACATGCATGTACTTAAGTCTAGATTTAAATAGATTTCATGAGAAAACATGCTTATCTGGGTCACTTAACGTGTTCTCTCCACTCATCTCCCTCCAGATGGCATAGTTTTAATTCTTCCTTGTGGCCACATTTTCTGTGTCCATCCGCGGATAATGGGCATCAAGCCTAAGCCCCACAGCATGGCTGTTGTGAACAGTGTGCAGTTAACACGCAAGTGCCGGGGTCTCTGTGGTCCTCAGGGTCTTAGCTGTACTTCATGCAAAGTTCGTGCCAGTTCCCATGAACTTTTGATATGTGAGGGTGGCCCTGCACTGCTCCTGAATTCGGTACTCTTTTTTTAAGCTCCTGTCTTCCCCCAGCCTGTTGATTCCTTACTTCCTGTCCCTGTTTGTAGGTGCAGGAAACCCTCACTTCAAATGGGAACTGTTTACCCAGTTATGAATACAGAGTTTTGGTCAGGGGAGGGACAGGCTGTAGGTGACTTGACTTCTTGGTCTGTCCTCCCTGACCGCCCAGGGCATTGTCCTTGTCCTCCAATCATAGTTTGCTCTGGAGCTGTGGCGTTTGGTCAATGTTTAATGACCGGCTTGGGGGTGAGGGTTCATCCTGGTTTGCAGCATTTCCCAATTTCCATACAAGGTGAACTCTCCCCTCGGAGCCATACAGTATCACGGAATGGCATGGGTGGGAAGAGCCTGGCCTCCCTCCCTCCCTCCTTCCCCCTGGTCAGGTCTGACATGGATAGGAAGAGGCTGGCCTCCTTCCCTCCCTCTTTCCCTCCCTCCCACTGGTCAGGTCTGACATGGATGGGAAGAGCCTGGCCTCCCTCCCTCCCTCCCTCCCTCCCTCCCTCCCTCTCTCCTTCCCCCTGGCCAGGTCTGACATGAATAGGAAGGGCCTGGCTTCCCTCCCTCTCCCCAGTCAGATCTGCTGAGCAACTACTGTTCTGTGCCTGGTAGGGGAGCTAGTTTCTGCAGCCCCAGGTTCTGACGGACGCTGGCTTCAGCTACTTCACCAACTGTCCTGTTCTGTTTCATGGTTTAAGTCCTGCTCTGCTAGAATTTTCTATCAGTTCTCATGTTCTGTACTTTTTTCAAAACTGTCTTACGTTTCTTTGCTGGAAGTACTCTTTCTGGTTTTTCTGTGCTGTTATATATAGAAAATCTGTGATTTCAATGTAATTCAGAGAAGGAAATGCAAAAGGGAGTCCTAGTGCGTGCCTGAACTTGTTTTCTTCAGAAGTCACTTCCCCTTCTGTCTCGGGAGGTCACTCCTCTCCCATGACCAGTGGCTTTCCTGAGAGCTCATTATCTTGAAAGATGCTTTAACTGAGAAGGGCCACCGAAGGCTGCCAAGATGTTTCTGAGGAAACTCTGATAGTTCGATTGAGGTTATTGAATGCTCCATCTAAGCTCCAACTGGGGGATACACTGTTCGGCTTAGGGTGGCCATGCACACTGGCTAGAGCGCAACAGCCCATAGGTGCCTGGGCTAGAGAACAGGTAGGGTTCTGGGGGGCAAGGGTCTAAGGTGATCAGTAGTACAAGGATCCAAATGGGCATGATCGTACAGGTCAAAGGAGGAGCCTCCCAGGCTCGTTTAGCAAGCCCATGGAGGTGGGCAGCCACAGATCTCACACGAGCTGTTGAAGCCATTTGGATCTAATATCTGGGAAGTCCTCCTTTGCCAGAGCCAACCAGGCCAGGGATGGTGGCACATGAAGGCATGCTGGAAGCAGAAGCAGGCAGATCCCTTTGAGCAGGAGGCTAGTCAGTCAGGAGTAGGGTTATAGAGATCCTGTCTCGACAACAAAAACCCACTTCCCCCAAGACTATAGCAGCTGCTCACGATGGTTCCTTGCTTTGATATTAACGTACATCTTGAGTTTTCTCTTCCTCCCCTTTTTGCGATCAACCAAAAACATACGTAGAAAAGCATGCTTTGGTAATCCACACACCAATAATCATCCCAGGCCATGATAAGCAAAAAAATGCCCCAAACTCCTGGAAATATGACAAGAAGCAGGACATCCGTACAATCTAAAAGACACTTGTTAATTCCAAATCTGAGAAACGTGGTCAGCAGCATAAAGCTGGTGTTACTAACTGGTCCACTCACCCGGTTCTCCTCATAGAATGCTTTCTACACCAAATGCACATTTTTGGACCCAGTAAGGAAAAGAATTAACTGTAATGGCACTACGTTGTATATAGTAATGAGTTTATCCTTTTAAAAAATGCCAATGCTGTGAAAGACCAAGGAGCCTTTCCATATGAAAGCAAGTAGAAAGAGCCACCCAAGTGAGTGGCCAGGGGCTTCCTTTTGCTGTGATATTAGGGATACTTAGTAAACCCTGAAAATATTGTAAATTTGATCTTTTTAATTTTTGAGATTACTTAGTGTATATATAGCCCAAGACAGCTTAGAGCTTGGAATCCTCCTGCCTCAGTTCTGAGTGACATACCCCATCAGATCTTGGCTTTATTTTTCTGTTTACATAAGCGGCAGTGTCAGGACATACATGCTGAGGTACTTACTGGTAAAGAGGCGCTTCCAACTTACCCTCAGACGGTCCAGGAAGTCTTATCTACTTGTCCATAAAAAAAAAAAAAAACCATTTAAAAGACAATATTCACACTAATATTTATTAAAATGAACTCAGCCACACAAAAAGGTTTATTGAAGCTTGATTCATGATGCCCAAACCACCAAGATGTACTTTATCATGGCGAAGTGTATTCATACACTGGAATACCACTTAGCAGTAAAGGAACGAGCCATTGATTCCGAGAACCAGCACAGAAAAATCTTAAATGTTTTTTGTTAAGGGAAAGCCAGACTTAAACAGCTACTTATTATATGATTCTGGCTATACATTAGCAAAGGCAATCTGTAGGGTGGAAAACAGCCCACGGTATCAGTGGACGAGGGGAGATTGCTTATATGGGGGAATATTTTGGGTAATGGAACTATTTTGGGAGGTTTTGGCCTAATTAAAATCAGAACTTTTACTGTATCGGTTTGCTGTGGGATGTTCTGTATGTCCTGTGGGAGCCCTTCTTGGGTTCTTTGTGGCGTTACCCAGCAGGTCCGCATAGAGGATGATTAGGACCATGGGCCTGAGTGCAGGTGTCTGAGATGGTCTGCACTTGGCTGTGCTGGGGGATGGTCTGTATGTCAAGTTGTTCTGATTGATCAATAAATAAAACCTGATCGGCTGTGGCTAGGCAGGAAGGATAGGCGGGACTAACAGAGATGAGAAATAAAAGGACAGGAAGGCAGAAGGACTGACTGCCAGATGCCGCCAGCACAAGAAGCATGTGAAGATGCTGGTAAGCCACGAGCCACGTGGCAAGGTATAGATTTCTAGAAATGGGTTACTTTAAGATATAAGAACAGTTAGCAAGAAGCCTGCCACGGCCATACAGTTTGTAAGCAATATAAGTCTCTGTGTTTACTTGGTTGGGTCTGAGCGGCTGTGGGACTGGCGGGTGACAGGGATTTGTCCTGACTGTGGGCAAGGCAGGAAAACTCTAGCAACATCGGTTCTTTGTTGTTGTTGTTGTTTGTTTTTTGAGACAGGGTTTCTCTGTATAGCCCTGACTGCCCTGAAACTCACTGTGTAGACCAGGCTGGCTTCAAACTCAGAGATCTGCCTACCTCTGCCTGCCAAGTGCTGGGATAAAAAAAAGGCATGCATTACCACTGCCTGGCTCTGTAGGTTTTTAAAATCAGGAAGCCAAGAGAGGTGGGATCCACGTATGAAATGCAGACTCAAATGAGTTTATATATTCCAAGTACACATCATAAACTAGAATGTTGTGAAAAGCAGCTGAGAGGCCTAAGGGTCCTTGGGAGATGGTGCTCCAGCTGGAGATCAGGAGGCTCAGTCCAGAAAGTACTGTCTGAAAACACAGTAATTTAGTTGGTAAGTTTGCTCATCATAGTAACCAAGTCTAAAACTAGATTCTTGTTAGGGTGGTATAAATAATACGACACATTGGTGATAATGAGCCAGTTTATTATTTGCAGAGAAATGCCATCAGTATTCAGCAGGAGGACGAGAAGGTGCTGTGGGATGTCTCTTTGCAAGCTGTGAATGTGTTACTCCAATTGGCTAATAAATAAAGCTGCACTGGCCTATGGCAGGGCAGGATAGAGCCAGGCAGGAAGATCCAAGAGAGATAGGGAAAGAAGAAAGGAGAGGCAGAGAAGAGACCCAAGAACAACATGCCAGCAGACTGGTAAGCCACGGAACACATGGCAAAACAAAGATGAATGGAAATGGGTTAATTTAAGTTATAAGCGCTAGCTAGTGAGAAGCCTGAGCCATTAGACCATAGTTTGTAAGTAATATAAGCCTCTGTGTGTTTACTTGGGTCTGAGCGGCTGTGGGACCGGACGGACACAGGAAAACTTCCAGCTACAAGAAGGGATCACAGGTGAAGACATCAACCTGAAGCTTATGTTTAATATAGTAACACAGAGCCAAATGTAGACATTCACAGTCAGTAGACAGTGTACATGCAATTCCTTTCTCCCCACTGAGAAACAATTATGGCAGTAACAGTGAACACACTCAACACTACCTAAATGCCAATTTCCTAAAAAAGAAAAAAGTGAGGAGAAGCCTCTCTCAGTGCAGACATTTCCATCAGGAAGCACTGTGACATTCTGCATGCCACCACCCTGCTCATGAAGTAAAGCAACTCTTCATTTCTTTTCCCCCTTTTTTAGGTATTGGCCAGAGGCTAAGAATGTTTTTTCCCTTACATCCGGATCTTTTCACCGTCAGCCTCCACTGTGACTTTCTCTGCATTTTCCTTTCCTGGCAGCTGCTAAGATTCACAGCTTGCCCCCCCCCCTTTTGTTTTTTCAAGACGGTTTCTCTGTGTAGCCCTGACTGTCCTGGAACTCACTCTGTAGACCAGGCTGGCCTCGAACCCAGAGATCCGCCTGCTTCTGCCTCCCACATGCTGGTTTAAATAAAGGCCAGTGTCACCACTGCCCAGCTCTTGTTTTCTCCTATAAATAAAATCTACTAAAATTGTTGAGATAAAAGACAAATGAATGAACAAAAAACAACTCAGGGTCCTTGAAGAAGTAGCTGATTCTCGTGGTGGTGGAAACAGACACAATGTAGTGCCAGGAAATAACTCAGTGTCAATACAGAGCTATAAATCTTCCATGGGCTGGAAGCTGAACCCAGGGACTTGTACATAACATACACACAATGTAATGCTAAGCTACAACTACCCCTCCGGGAATTTAACCACAAGGCACATAAAACAGAATCTTATTTTAGCAAAATGTAGTAAATAAACTTTATTAATGGGACATCATATTGCTCTTAAAATTATATCAGGACTTCCAGCACATTAGAAAATTTCAAGTCGCTATCTCCTCTTTACCAGATTTTTTTTTAAAAAAAGATGTATTTATTTATTATGTATATAGTGTTCTGCCTGCATGTATCCCTGCAGGCCAGAAGAGGGCACCAGATCTCATTACAGGTGGTTGTGAGCCACCGTGTGGTTTAGACCTCTGGAAAAGCAGCCAGCGCTCCTAACCTCTGAGCCATCTCTCCACCCCTCCAGATTATTATTTTTTACATGCTTTTGTGTGAAGGTGTCAGATCCCCTGTAACTGGAGTTTCAGACAGTTGTGAGCTGCTATGAGGGTGCTGGGAATTGAACCCGGGTCCTCTGGAAGAGCAGCCAGTGCTCTTAACCTCTGAGCCATCTCTCCAGCCCCTCTTTACCAGATTTGTAAATAAGACCAAATGACAGCTTTAGGAGACTAGAAAGGTGAGGTAAAAATAAAACTTAAAACACACGCCAGTATAACAGGGATGACACCACCAACAGGGAGCCACATGCTCTCCCTGGCCTCACAAGGCACCTGATAGGAAGATGATCGGATGCCACTTGGCTAGTCGCCAAGATACATTCACACAGCTCCCACTTGAGATCACATTGTTGCTTCCCTTGGCTGACGACCCTCTAAGACTTTATCACACAGTGGGGACGGCTGGTAGGTGACACTCAGCCTCGGAGCTTCCTTCCCAATCCCCAATCTGAGACCTAGTCAGAAAGTGGGTGCCCAGTGACCTCCATACTGTGTGCGGTCCTCCCCTTGGGTCACGAGCCCCGCTACCTGACAGGGTTAAGAGCTTAGAAATGGCTATAGCATACCAGGAAAAGAATTGCCTTTGCCAACAGAATCTTGAACTCTTTTTGGGTGACAGGTTACTTAAGAGCAAGTGGCAGTATGGCGTTTTTTTTTTTTTTTTTTTTTTTTTTTTTTTTGCTAAGTTCCATCATGTGGCTTCCAATCCTGGTGCCCCATGGTGGCTTGCCTTCTGTGAAACAGAAGTGCAGCTGTCAAACTTAAGCAAGCTCTTATGCAAAAAGCACTCACACCCTGTCCTTCCTCTCGTTCAGCAACTATTTTATGATACACGATGCTCCAGGAGCCATCCAGAGCACTATCCATGCTTCTCTCTTGTGGGGCGCTGTGTGTTACTTCTTTGTCAGATCCTCTCAGTCAGCTCCACAACTTAGCAGCAAGGCAGCACCTGAGACTGTTAGACACACTTCAGCCAGAAATCTTACCCGAGGTGCTTTCCTTGCCTAGATCAGAGATTGGAAACCCTGTAATAGAACTTAAACACCTTCAAAGTTCCCACATCATGAATGGCATTAATGTGTGTGTGTGGAGGGTGATGGTGGCTGGAGAGACGGTATTGGTTGCTATTCCAGGGGACCTAGGTTCCGTTTCCAGCACCCACATGACAGCTCACAACCATCTAACTCCAGGCCCAAGGATCTGATGCCCTCTTCTGGCCTCCACAGGTACCCAGTACACAAATGGTATGGTACACATAGATGTAGGCAAAATACCCATATACATAGTGTGTGTATGTGGGGTTATTAATGCCACTTGTGATGGTGTACCCTTTCATCCCAACACTCAGGAGGCAGAGGCAGGTAGAACTCTGTGAATTTGAGGCCAGCCTGGTTTACACAGATCAGCCAGGGCTACAAAGTGAGGACCTGTCTCAAAAGGCATTACAATTTAAGAACTTCCATAAGCAAACACATTTAAAAGGCTGTCACTTTAAAACATAATGTACCTGGGCCATGGAGGCGATTGCCTTTAATCTCAGGACAGGGGGAGGCAGAGGCAGGCAGATCTGTGAGTTGGAGGCCAGCCTGGTCTACAAAGTGAGATCCAGGACAGCTAGGGTTGTTACACAGAGAAACCTTGTCTCAAAAACAAACAAACAAACAAACGAGGTCATTAAGAAACCCACCAATGGAACTGCTTGGGAGCTGGAAAGACGACGACGACTCAGCAGCTGAGTTCGGTACTGCTCTTGCTGAGGACCGAGTTCAGTTCCCAGCACCTACACTTGGCAGTGCATAGCTGCCTTCACTCCAGCTCTTCTGACCTTCCTTGGGTACTTGAGTGCACATACATTAAAAAGAAAAAGTTAGTTAGCAACCCTCAACCATTTCCTTTTCAGAGTGGGTCTAGAACCAAGTGCTAAATATTTTCGTTTGCCATGGATGGAAACAAATGTGGACAAACAATAAACTAGACACAGTTTTATGCTCTTTAACTTCCACGAGCATTTAGTTGACTAATGCTGTAGACCAGGCAGGCCTTGAACTCCGGAGATCTGCCTGCCTCTGCCTTTTCTGGGATTAAAGGTATGAATCATCTCTGCCTGGCAGGGTTGACTAATTTTAACACATTATTTCATAAACTTGCCTGCTTGTAGGTCTGTTTTTATTATAAAGCATCAACGTTTTTAAGCTTACTATGCAAGTACATGGTATTAAATATGCATGGCTATTCAAAGTTATCTTTGAAGTTGAATTTATATACTAGGACACTGCCCCCTATTTTCCAATTCCTGTCTTGTTTTAGGTTATATATATGCAGCTTGTAGCTGGAGGGCTTCTCTCCAGGTTCCCCAAGCCCCGCAGTCCCACAATCCACTTATAAAATAATCACTCAGACGCTTATATCACTTATAAACTGTATGGCCGTGGCAGGCTTCTTGCTAACTGTTCTTTTATCTTAAATTAACCCATTTTTATAAATCTATAGCTTGCCATGTGGCTGGTGGCTTACCGGCATCTCTACATGCTCTTCTCCTGGCGGTGGCTGCAGTCTCTCTCTCCCAGCTTTCCGCTTCCCAGAATTCTCCTCTCTCCTTGTCCCACCTACCTCCTGCCTGGTCATTGGCCACCAGTGTTTTATTTATATAGAACAATATCCACAGCAGCAGCTGTTTTTGGTAGGCATTCTAGAGAAATGATGTTTTCCAGCAGGTTTGTGCGTCACCTTTGGTGGATCCAAGTGTTCCGCCCTCCTGAGTAAAGGCAGACCCTCTTCCACTGCAGTGGTACCTCATCAGCACCGGATGCTTCAGCTCTGCCCACAATGCCTTTAACAATGCATGCCAAGTTCTTTTTATCATTTAGAGAATGTGAAGATACTCAGTACTCTCCCGCTTGCATATTAAGTACCCAAGCAATAATTCCCCTTCAGTCAGTAAGGAAAATAAACTCGACAATCATCCCAAGATACACAGCCGAAAACTCTTTAATACACAGTGAGGTAATCCAGGCCCAACTCCATTCTTTTTCTATGGGTGGATCCCAGCTTCTGATGTCAAGTATGTAGTATTTAGTGGGGTAGTGTGGGAAAAGAGGCTTTAAGGGAGGTGGGGTGGGTAACACAAGAGATCTGTGAGGGAAAGAGGAGTTACCAGGGATACGAGAGTACAGTTGGAAAGGGGGGGGAAGGTTGATGATGGGCACTGCATCTGAATTCAACATCTACAAACACATTTGTCTTTACTTCCTCAACACTGTTACATACATAGCATTTACACCGAGAACTGTAATTTTTTTCTTTTCTGAGACGGCTTCTCTGTGTAGCCTTGGCTGTCCTGATCTCGTTCTGTAGGCCAGGTTGGCCTCGAACTCAGAGTGTTGGAATTAAAGGCGTGCACCACCACTGCCTGGCCTAGAACTAGAATACCTAAAATCAACTATTTAGGGAGGGTTGTCTCAGATGCCAATTACATTATGATTATATTTTAAACAAACATATCCGGTTGAGATGGCTCAGCGGCTAACAATACTGGCTGTCCTTGCAGAGGACCAAGGGTTCAGTTCCCAGCACCCACTTGGTGGCTCACAGCCACCCATAACTCCCATCCAGGGGATCTGATGCTGTCCTCTAGCCTTAGAGGGCACTTCTCCCACATGGTGTAGTTACACACAGGCAAAACTCATAATATGAAAATAAATCATTTCTTAAATAAATCACTTAAAAAGTCTAGTACAGGGCAGTGGTGGCGCTCGCCTTTAATCCCAGCACTCGGGAGGCAGAACCAGGCAGATCTCTGAGTTCAAGGCCAGCCTGGTCTACAGAGCGAGATCTAGGAAAGGTGCAAAGCTACACAGAAAAACCCTGTCTTGAAAAAACAATAACAAAAACAAAACAAAAACCAAACCACATTTGGGGCTGGGGATTTAGCTCAGTGGTAGAGCGCTTGCCTAGCAAGCGCAAGGCCCTGGGTTCGGTCCTCAGCTCTGGGAAAAAAAAAAAAAAAAAAAAAAGAGACAAGTTTAGTACAAGTCAGGTGGTGGTGGCTCACGTCTTTAATCCCAGCAGTCAGAGCCAGGCGGATCTCTCCGAGTTGAGGCCAGCTTGGTCTACAGAGTGAGGTCCAGGACAGGAACCAAAACTACATAGAGAAACCCTGTCTCGAAAAACCAAAGAAGTTTAGTACCTTATCTTCAAATCTTTGAGTTATCTGGAATTCTGGTGGCGTATGAAATTATGAACCCAACTTCTTTGCTCTAAGCTTGTCAAATCATCCATTTTATTCATTGGATTGAAGTACACTAGTTTCATGTTCCGATGTTTCTGGATTCAGTTCTGTGAAGTTACTGATTCACAACAGTAATCCCTTTACCACAGATCTGAAATAAGGTTGTTCTACCCTTGTAACCTTTACTTTCTGCCTGCCTTCACCAGTTCAAATAACTTTATTTAGATTTAAAAAATTGTACATCTCCTGAGGATGGTGTTAAAAGTTCTCAGGCTACTTCAACTTGCTTTTCACAAGCTTCTAAATTGTTAAATTTAGTTTCAGAAAATCAGACTTCACTTGCCAATCTGACCTTGAGAAAATGGAAAGCCAAGGTCTCTTAGAATCCCCGGACGGAGGTAGTATCCTTTTTTCCATAGCTGCTAAAAACCCCCGCCAAAACGAATGCCTTCCATACTCTTGAGTGAGTGTGCTCACTTGACCCCACCCACACTTCAGGAACCATGCTTCTGTTTTTTTGTTCTAAAGACTTATTTATGTATTTAATGTTTGAGTTTTGTCTACGTGTGTGTGCCAGAAGATGGCATCAGAGATGGTTGTGAGCCGCCATCTGAGAGCTGGGAATTGAACTCAGAACCTCCGAAGAGCAGCCAGTGCTGACTTCTGAGCCAGCTCTCCAGCCCTTCTCTGGTTTTCTTTACTCACCTCTGGGCTTCAGTGCTGGAATGCTTCATCTGGCATCTCATCCACCCCCCCAGCCCCCCACCACTTTGCCATTCTCAGGTGTTTTTCAGCTTTATGGTTTGAACTGCCATTTACAAACCAATTTCCAGCTCATCTTCAGCCAGTCATTAAAAATGCCTTCTACTTCTCATGGACACCTTGAACCTATTCCAGTGAAGTGCAGTTTCACCCTTTCGGCTGTTTGCCACGCCAAGGTCGGCAGAGCCATTTGTGATTTCCCCTCCACAACACATTCAGTGTACTGTCAAATCCCAATGACCCCGTCAGGTACACCCAGGTATCCAATCACTTTCCACCTTCCCCATCACTATCCTGATTCATCAAACTCTCCCTTGACCACAACAGCATCCGCCGAACCTGCTTCCACCTTAGCTTCCTAGGACATTTTTAATGTGTTCTATGGTTTTCTTCCCATTTGGCTGTTCCTTTTCAGATCTCCTCTCATTCTCCTTGCTCTAGACACTAAGTGAGATCCAAACATAATCAATCACACAGATCTCTGTCTGTTCTCTGACCTGAGAGAAGCTCCCCAAGAATCAACAGCCTCACTCTTGCAGACTTTTGCTCCAATGACCACACAGTCCTCCCTCACCTGTGCTCCTCACTTACACTAGCACTTGCTAGCACAGTCCACCACTATTTTACACGTAAGACTCAGGACCTGTGAAATCTGCACTATGAAAGCACACTTCACACACAGAGCTTCCTGAAGCTAGAAACCCAGGCCATTAGCACAACTTTACACTACACAAGGTGCTGCGGCTGGGAAGACCTGCAGATCATAACTGAAGCCTAACCTTGTTATAACAGCTACTTCTGGGCCTAACAATTTCACGAAAAGATGACTGTGAAAGTATGCTAAGTGTTCAAGCATCTAAACACCCACCACCGTTTCACTCAGAAAAAACATCTGAATGCACATCAGTAGGACAGCTGTAGAAATTGTAAACTAGGTCAGGTGTTATTTGCTACATTAACGTGCATTCCTCAACTGACAAGTCTGGATACATGTAACACTGCCTAGAAACAACACAGAAACTCTCCACACTTATATGTACTCAAAAGTATGAACAGCAAATTACTGATAAACTCATTTGGATTTTTCTTTTCTTGAGAAAGGGTCTCTCTATGTAGTCCTGGCTGTCTTGGAACTTGGCTGGCCTTGAACTCATAGAGATCCTCCTGCCTCTGTCTCCTGAGTGCAGGTGTGTTGTACTTCTTACTCACCAATACAATGACGAAGAGGAATACCTGAAATGGTCACCGCTCTAACATGTATAGAGTGAACTCTGAGTGGCTGGGACAAAAATCCAGATGGCCACTGTAGCCATCTTCACACCAATGTCCGAGGCCTGAGGTTTATTCAACTTCAGACTGTGACCTGCAAGCTGCAGTAAATCCAGAGACATTTCAGGAAGTCATTACAGTTTTACCAACACAAGACGCAGAGATAAAGGACCCCAAGTGACATGCAGGGAGAGGAGCGTCCACTGTCAACTGCACAATACAGAAATCCAGCCAAGACCTGTACGGTTCCACTGCCATTTTAACCACAAGCCCTAAATAATAACATGAATTTTTTTTGTCAGATTATAAATGCATTACAAAAACACCAGCTGAGAAATGGACTCATTTACTCACTTACCAATATGGCTATCACATGAACTGAGCAACAAAATCATTTGAATAAAACTGATAAGACTGTAGTTTCACTAAAATGTCAAGATTTCATCTCCAGGAACAATTTCTTTAGGAGGCAAATCAGAATCCTGAACTAATGATCATGTAGATTTAAATGATGTCTCCAACAACCAAATCCCACACCCTGAGCCCCTTTTTTTTTTTAAACTTTAATCAATTTATTTATTTTTATATCCCCTGAGTATCAACAAAACATGGCTTATCAAGTTTCAGTAAGGCTAAGCACCTCCCCATGTATTAAGGCTGGGCAAAGTGACCCAGTATGAGTAGGGTCCCAAAAGCCTGTAAAAGAGCCGGAGACAGGCCCTGCTGCTAGGTGTTAGGAGTCCTACAAGAGACCAAGCTACACAACTGTAAGATATATGCAGAGGGCCTAGGCCAGTCCCATGCAGGCCCCCTGGTTCAGTCTCTGTGAGCTCCTATGAGCCCAGGTTAGTTGATTCTGCGATTTCTTGTGATTGTGATGTCTTTGACTCTTCTGGCTCCTACAATCCTTTCTCCCTAAGCCTGGACTCCTTCTGCAAGGTATTTCAGAGAACACTATATCTCAGCTCCAATTCATTCTCGTCAACATAATTGTGTTACCTCAAAAATTTTTAACAAAAGCCAAGAAACTCAGGCTTCACTTCTTTAGTTTCTGGGCTGCAGTGACTCACCCCGGGCCCTTTCTTGTTCTAAAATGTTCTGTATCTTGAGTTAAAAAGACCACTTGACAGCTTTGTATGCACATAATTCTAGAATGCATCAATATATTTAAATTTTAATTGGCAACACAAAACTCTGTTAGCTGATTAAAACCTGAAGAGGAACTGACTCGAAAGTGTTAACTTCCCAAACCACAAGCCTCAGTTCCTCCACAGGACACTCACACTGTCTTCTCTATCATCAGCTCCTTACGTCACAGCTTCCGGCACCTTTATTCATTTCCTTTAGCAAAGCAGTTAGCTTGAGTTGAAAAGCATTAATAGTAGTGAAGTTAAAATTTATGCAAAAGTTTCTTTTTACTGTAGTACATGACCAAGAAAAAAAAAAACATTGCTCGGATAACAACAGGTCACTAATGTGTAAGCTAAAGAAAAACAAAACCAAAACACAACAAAAGCCACACAACACTTTAATCCTCCCAACCCCCCACCCCAACCTATTAGGACACAAAATAGAAGAGGACAAAGAAAGACAACTTCTTTCCATTAAAAATCAGAGTGCAACGTCTATAGTCAAACAACTTTATTAACATAGTCAAGCAGTGGTTAACATTCACATCTATTATGTCACATCATACAAATGTAAATACAAAATTACTACAGTACAATATATATTCTCTGCATGATCCAAAATATTTGGTGGCCCCAAAAAACTCTCTTTAAAATTCAGCAGCTTATCAAAAATTAAAACCGTATTCTATTTAAAATGAAGATCTGTTAGCACAGAGTTAGACTTCGAGAAATATCAATTTAGTACAGTTTGAGAAGTTGCGGGAGGATGTTTGAAGGACACATTCTAACATAGTGTGGCAGGTGAGGAAACATCAGATTTAAAGCTTTGAAGCATAACTCATACAACCTAAGTTGTCAGCAGAAAGATCCAGTTATTTATAACTAAGCAAGTACTATTAAGTTATTGCACCCAATGTTAACATGAATATTAAGTGTCAAACGTTCATAATATGAAGTGATTTACCACGTTTAAGCATCTCTTAAGATGATATCTATTGAGTAAAATTAATTACATAGTATTATCTAATTATAATCTTCATAAAAAAAAATCAATGAAGTTCAGTTTGGTTATATATCCACATAGTAAAGCAGTGACAAAAAGATAGGAGGGAAATATAGTGGAACCCCTTTATGAGGTGGACACTGGGGGACATTGCCTTACAGGCTAACCGTGTTAGAGCAGGCGTTTAGCAGATGACTATACCTGTAAAGAGAAAATCCTGCATAGTACCAAGCCACAGCAGGAGTGAGTTACGGAAAAAAAAAAAAACTCCTACTAAAAGGAAAACTCCTTAGCTTTGTAACTAGTGATCTACTATTGGCAAATAGATTTGGCTTAGTTTTTAAAGTACAGAGGTGGGGAAAAGAAAACCAGTTTTAACTTCCCTCTAAGTCATGCATACATTCAGCTGCTATGCATCTTTTTATTTCAACACAATACACTCTGGGATACAAACCACAAAAGCAGTTGCTGTAATTAAGCTTATACCTTACAACTGTATAATAATTAGGCATTGAGAATTATCTACATATATGTAATACCAACAGGGAAAAGATCTGTATCAAGCCTGAAGTTAATTTCCAGTCACCTAGAAAGCACACAGGTAAGAGAAACTAACTTTCAAGTGAAACTTAACGTTAAAGAGGCCTTAGAAGCACTGCCATATTTAATACACTATGAAGTGCACTATGGATATACAATGCTACTGCATGGTATCAGCACTAGATAATATTGTTACCAACACAGGTCACACTGCTCCTTTTCCATCTCAATTATGCCAGGCTGGTAACCACACTACCCTCGTCTTCTCAGAGATCCCAATGCCCACTTTATTAAACAGTACTAGCAGCAACAATTAGTGTCTCCCTGCCTTTAATATTTGCAAAAGGAACTCTATAAGCAAAGCTGAGTGTACCCGAAGAACTAACAGGGGAAGGACTTAGGGGTGCAGGATGCAGGACACACTCTTCTCTTGGGAAGAATGCTTTTGCTCTGGCATCTGTTAATACATTCAATATGAACATAATTAACTAAATGAAGCAAACCATTCCTTCACTGCAAAGGTGTTAAATCGAGACAAGAGTTTAGGACATAATCTAACTCTGGCACTTCAACTATGCAGAATTTTATGGAGGGAGAAAAGGTTCCACTTTCGTATTTTGAGGGTCTGGAAAAGGGGAGGACCAAACTTGACTCATTTTCAGATAAATCTGCATACCAAATGTGGAGAGCGTTCTGTATCCCTCCAGTCTGATAGAATAATTGGAGGGGGGAAAATACCAGACTAACTGGGAAGATTCTCAATAAAATACATAAAAAAACAACAACAAAAACAACTCACAAACCTCCAAAGACTATTATGTATGATGATCTTTCTTTATAAACATGTCACCAAAGCAAAATGATACAAGGATATTCACCTGAGATAAAACTTGTATCTGAATATTCATAACTGAGTAGACAAAGCAGTAAGAGGAAAGTCAGTTGAAATTATTTTAAAATATACATCTGACTATTTTACAATATATGCAATTTAAGCAATTCAGATCAATGAAAAAGTCTTAACCAAAAAAATCACAGTGTTTATCAATGTTAATTACAAAATGTATGCTACTTGTTTTGTTTTAAGATGTAATGGCTTGGTTAAGTGTTTTAAGATCTGAAATCTAAGTTGCATAACAAAATCAAGTAGCAATAATGTAAGCATCAGAACTGGCTCTAAGGATATTTACAAGTTGATTATTTTGGAAATAACCAACAAACAATACAAAAGTGATTTTTCTCACACAGTATGAAGTCATTAAAGATTAGACAATACAGAAAGCGAAAGTATTTCCTGAATAAATGAACAGCTGTGGCACTACGCTCACTTACTAATTCATGGGCTGTAACATGGACCGCCAAGTACGCATTAAATGATACTAAACACACTTTCTGTTTCCAACTTAGGTTGATCAGCAGCTTTTGTTCTGTTAGAATCCTTCAAAGAGAGAAGCTCAAACAGGAAAAGAAGGCATATATATAAAACAGTAAACACTGACCTCCTGAGGTTCCTACAACATAAAAATATTCAAGTAGAAAATCTACATCACTCAGCGGCGGCTCTCTCTGGAGCTGAGCACACTAACGCATCTTAGTGTGAAAGGAGCAGGCGGAGGAAGCCGCGCTTTAAGCATGCCAAGAGGCAGAAACACTGGAATGTAACAATGACAGACTCACACTCTCACAGACACTCAGTCAACATTCAAAGCTATCAAGACTGCACCACAAGAATTAGGTTGCTTTTTATATATATTTATATATCCCATGATGTGTTATGTTTCATCAAAACAACAAATGCTAACTCAGCGTTTACCTCAAGAAAACAAAACAAAACAACCCCAACTTAAATGGCTTCTGCAAATTCCTGTGCTATATTATGTTGTCTGAAATATACTGTAAATTAGGAAGAAACAATAAAACTACATTAGAAAAGAAAATACCCCTAACCCTAGGTTGTCAGTCATATTTACTTAATTTTCTATTATAGTTTTTCAATTTAGAAACAAATCCACTTACTATAAAACTAAATAGTGTTTGTTTTTGTGCTGCGTAACTGCCAAATGGAAAAGATATTCTGAATCAGACAGGTGACAGTACCACTTTTACTAATACAGAATTGTGGACCATGGGTCAATGTAACTGGACTGAAATCTTTTATATTTGTTTTCTTATGTGTGTTAAGAGACGGATCTGGCTGTTTCTTTTTTATGATCTCCGATGTGAAGCTTTGGAAAGCATCTGAAGCACTACAGGGCACACTGCAGCCCAAGGAGCAAACAGCTATTCTGCTCTGGCTTTAAAGCCAACTCAAGTAGCAAATTTTGAGCTCCCAGTAAGGTAACTGTACTAAAAGGTGAAATGCCACACACCCTTGAGTCTAGCTTGAAATTAAAATAAAGATTGGGGGGTATTGTAGATGGTTTTATTTCAGGCTCTATAGACTGAAATTTGCAAAGCCAAAATAGAAGAAAAAAGGTAAAAGAGTATGTTAAAACAAACATATCCACAACAACTAAAACCTTTTTGCATGCTACCATGCATGTGAAATGTTTGGAAACTGTATTTATAAAGTCACACGCACACAGCTCACACTTCAGTGCAATGGCCGTATCAGTGAACACTTTTAGAGAACAGAACCATGCAAAGAGGAGCAACTGCTTATAAAAATGGTTATTCGGTATTTATTCTGCAATGCAAAGGTGACAAATTAAAATGTAAAAAGGCTGTTATGGCTTAACATTTTGTTGCAGATTAAAAATGCAGCATTGAAAAATGGAAAGGTGTGGCTTTATCTCTGACCAGCAGAGCTAAAAAGAAAAATCTCTCCATTTTCCTTCATCATCATGGGATACAACTGCTTAGGCAATCCAAATTAATAAAGACTTGCACTTTCATATGGACATAAGATCAAGTGTACCAGTTAGGGTCTTCACATTCACAGTATATAAGAAAATACACATGGAAGGAAAAGTAAAGGGTTAACTTAACAAGGATTTATTCACAGGAATACATGTGAGTAGAGGGAAAAAAAAAATAACAGAAAAGCCAAACAAACAAATGAAATGAAGAGGATCCAAACCAACTCTCACTCTGTAGCTTTGAACTTGCACCCTGTGTGCATATACTTAGGGCACAAAGGGCCACCAACATGCGCCAATACAGTGTAGGAACCCTGCATTACATCCATTAACTTAAACATATCTTTAAGATCATGCTTTGAACAAAAAAAAGGAAAGCTTAGAGGCAATATGTTGAGTGGGAATAAACATTGAAATATAGCAATCATGTTTCAACTTCTACAATTGTCTTTATGTGCCAACTAACATTTATGCAGCCTTTTACAGATCTTTTACCATGTAATTTGAAAGTTGATAAAATCACTAGTAGTATATAACCATGCAGAAAGCACACCACACTGACAGCACAGAGGCAAAGATTTTGCACAGGTATATCAGCTTTCCACATTGTGCAGGTTACACACAATACAATATCAATCTTATTCCTAACAGATCCTAAAAAGATATTTCAAGGCCTAGCTGTAAACTACAGTACTTTATATATCTCTATTCTTAATAAAAATAAAATCCACAAATCTTAAAGTAATTTTAAATGCAGGGCTATTGAATTGGTAAACTGCAACCCAAACTGGCGCAACCTAGGTCAATGAATACCAACTGCACTCTATGTGATGCAAGCATGCTACGGTCCCACTAATTTACATCACTGTCAATCACTATGAGCCAGAGCGCATGCCTGAACCTTAAACTGCACCTTAAGATAACGTGTTGGCCTAGAAATTAAATCTAAGAAGTACAACCATGAAATCATATCCACTAACGTTTTAATGTAAAATTAGATGTCACCTTTAGTTTGATACCCCGACCCCATTTATTCCTCCCTCCCTGCCCAGCCCGCAAAGGTAAAAGGAGTGACTCGTTGGCATCTCACAGGGTGCTTCATTGTTCAAATTTGTTTCGTTTTATTTCCAACTTTTTGGGGGTACCTTCAATTGTAACTTCCAAGAACCTGCTTCTACTAGGGGAGGCAAGCTGATTTTAACTTAGTTTTGTGTAGTTCTTCATCAGCATGCAAAACAAGGCCCCGTAATGTGGGAACATTTATATATAAAAACCTTTACTGCAAAAGCTTCCTTACTGCTGTAGCGTCCCACTCTTAGGTTTCTTTGTTGTGGACCATGGGCTTTTCCTCCTCCTTATCCCTACGCATTGTTTATGTGGTTCTTGTTTTGGTACAATTCCCCATAATATTCCAGAAAGTACTGTTCTGTGAGTAGACTGAATAGTTTTTGCTTCTTCACATCCAGTGCAGAGTTGTAATTGGAGACAGATTTCCACCCACAAAGGCTCCAGATGTTAAAACATTTCCCAACATCGACTTAATACAGTGACGGCAACACCTCCCTCCCGCCCCTCCCAGTAGGGTTGGGATTGTACTGTATTCCCTACTGGTTTACCCTTCCCCCCTGTAAAGGGTAACATTTTCCCTGGGTGCAGAGGCTCCCTTATAGTCTCCAAGACTGATGGACCTGCAAAAAACAAAACCAGTTTTATCTTTAATACCTGCCTCTCCTTCAGAGCCAACAGAGCATAAAACCAGTCAAATAACAATTCTATCTTTACCTATAAAGAAAATAGGAAATTGGACAAATTGCCAAAGGTCATGGTATCTTCTTTTGAGCCTGAACAGTTACCTGCATTGGATATGAAAGTGAACGTACATTGGGGACATTCAGTGTACAATGCTTCATATGGTGAATTCTGCCTTGCGTAATGTTATTATTATCTTTACCTCTTTTAGCAGAATGGGTCTCATGCAAACTGAACATTTCCTGCATAATGTCACTTTACTTTCTTAAAAGTGACATCACAATTTAAGATAGTCACTTTCCTTACAGAGAATTAAAGGATCACTTACTTTTCTAATATATCCAATGTTTAAGGAAACAAATTCTAATTTTACCCTACTGGGGTCAGAATATTCAGTAATGTCCAAAAATAGAACTTAACACCCTCCTTCTTCTTCTTCTTTTTTTTTTTTTTTAAAGATTTGTTTGTTTATTTTATGTATGAGTGCTCTATCTGTATGTACACCTTTATGCCAGAAGAGGGCATCAGATCCCACTATAGATGTTGTGGTTGGGAATTGAACTCTGGACCTCTGGAAGAGCAACCAGTGCTCTTAACCACTGAGCCATCTCTCCAGCCTCCTGACACCCCATCTTCTTGATGTTAGTAATTAGTCATTCTTTCAACCTTACTGGTCATTTCCTATATTCTCAGGTGATTGTATTTTTACTGATGTGACTTGTTAATTGTTAAAACAGACATAAGAAATCAAGTAAGATTACCGCAACAGTTAATCCAATGTCTGATAGTGGTCCTATTACAAAACCACTACTAGCCACTCAGGCCAAACTGTGGACACTTGTAAATGTTCGTATGAATTCAGAGGTTAACTGACCCATCAGTGAAGTATGACCAACTCCTTTCTCCTGCTTCTGCACGTGAGCACAAAGAAGCAAGAAGAAAAGGTGCAGACCCACTTTCAAATCTAACTAGAAGACAATTCTTTCCTACCCCATCCCAGAAGTGGGATCATCACAGTTAACTCTTACTTGGTGATGAACCCAAAGACTGGCAAAGGACTTAGGACTTCCTAGCTCAGTGCTGACTCTTCAAAGCTAAGTCACTCTCCTCTACTGCATTCTCATGGCCTAAGAAAGGAAACCCAACACTTCTCAAATGCGGAAGCTGAGAAGTCCTAACTCAAGTGCAACAACAGACAGAGAGGCCTAGACAGCCTGCAGCTATAAACTCAGCTCTACTCCCTCCTAGGGTAGGTACTTGGATAAGGAAGTCTTTCATGCTCAGATTAAACAAACAGCTAGCAAAAATAAAAAGAAACCACTCCAACTCCTTGTGATGTGAAGGGAACTTCAATCTGGTATAGGACACATTTCTACACATTTACTGTGGCCTATGGCTGGCATTAGGTAGGTCTCAAGTCGTGCTCAAAACCTGAAGAATTTATACTAGCTCACCATACTGGTCCAAACAGTGAGCCAATTTTGTGTGCAAGGCAAACACAGGAAGTTCTGTGACTATATACCACACTCTGTTTAATCCTCAACATAACACCACGAGGGAGCTGGAGCTAAGTGAACACCACTGCTAATCCCACACTGAGAATGGAGAAATCAAGAATGGGGACCCAAGCACTTGGCCCTCTAGTTCCTCAAACCCAGAGAAAGCTAGGAACAACGCTCAAAGAATTCTGGGTAGCTGCTAGGTGTTTAACAAATGGATGTTAAATGTTGTCTACTTCTAGAATTTTCTAAATTTGTTTCCTTAAAGGTCACAACACACAAAGCCTCTTGTTAAAGTAAGGCATCAAAACTGAACCATGGGGTTGGGGATTTAGCTCAGTGGTAGAGTGCTTACCTAGCAAGTGCAAGGCCCTGGGTTTGGTCCTTAGCTCCAGGACACACACACACACACAAAAAGCTGAACCACTTCAGACCCCCACTGTGAATGCTGCCCATGTAGGGCAAAAGAAAACAAACAAAACAAGGGGGATAAAATAGAAATCAAACCAGTGTACCAACTAGGATTCTGTTTATCTAAGGTTCTGGGAGGTTGGGGTGGGGTGGTGTGTGTGTGTGTGTGTGTGTGTGTGTGTGTGTGTGACATTATTTGACTGTAGTATTTATTTGACTGTAGTATTCATTAAATACTTTCACTCTAAAAATGTCTACAATTTGTAACTTACCCCTAATTCTGGGACTGCAGCTTCAGTGTATTAGATTAAACACCATAAAAAGCTGCAAGTCGCTCTTTCAAGGGAAGAGGAAACTGGTCGGAGAACCGCCTCCAATTCTCATCCCCAACTTGGTTTTTAAATCCATGAAGGATCTGCAAAGAATGAAAACTATTAACTTACGAATAAAGACAAAACTCAGATCTGTATAACTTTAGAAATCAAGCATTACTGATGCTAATTATGATTTCCATTTCAAAGTACTAAGTCTCAAACTTTGTTAAGTAAGCTCTAGACCTTGTGATGACCAAAACTACCTCCATGCTTTAAGCTAAATGTCTTTAGCAACACGATGTACTCCAGAGATCTCTGATATCAAATTAAAAAGTCAAACCTATCTAATGGATAATTATTTTTAAAATGTTGGGTTATTTCAACTTAGAAATGTACAAGCTTTGGGTTTCTGACTGTAAATATAGTCACTAATTTCAAGTGATTCAAGCATCTAACAGTATTGTATTTCTTACTCTGTTACAGCTAAGTACAAACTATAATTAATCAGAAGGGAGTACTAACAAGGCACCATAGGCTCAATCCCTGTGAAGGGCACCTGTGAAGGTTTACTCTGTTCAAGTTTTAATTTACATTCCAAATTTACCTGGAGAACTTCATGCCATTTTTCACAATTGCAATGAGACAACATGAACCAGTATTATTAATTGGAAGAATACGGGCATGGGCACGGCTAGTTCCATATCTTAAGATCAAGCCAGATCCTTTGCTAAGAATTTAGGTCACACAGTCAACCAATACTGCTCCAAAGAAGCTAAATTCAAAATTAAGAGGAACTTTAGTGTTTCAACTCAGAATTAACAGTCATAAATGCTGATTAGTTACCTTACAGAACATGTCTCTGAGATCATCTTTTGGGTTAATCCATGATGCAACAGCATCACAAAAAAATATAAAATCCTGTAACAAGCAAGAGGCATTTTAGGTTGCTACTATATTTACAAAATTCAGTAAAAATACTTATGTAAACTTCAGAGCTTGTCATGACAGACTTAGCTAAATCTGAAACATTTAAAATCAACTAGGACCACTAAGGAATTAGAAGTGATTATTTAATATTTCTATTAACTCATTATCTTCTAGTAACTTATATCAAATTGGAATATACAAAACAAAAGCAAACCCATCAGAAATGGTCTGAAAGTACCAGATAAAGTCAACAGTAACACACTTCTGATTAGATTGTAAACAACCTGAAATCACCTAAATTTATACTACATGCTAGTTTGAAATAGATAAAGGGAATTAAATTTAACAACCATCTTGAAATAGTAAACAAATAAAACATCTTTTGCATGAAGCTCATTCTATTCAAATTAGGAGCCTTCATGTCATCCAAACATCTACATTTGACGTTAAAACTTTAAGTTCATGGCTGAAGAGAAGGCCCAGCAGTTAAGGGCACTGGCTGCCTGGAAGAGGACCTCAATTCAGATCTCAGCACCCACAGGTCATATACAGTGAGAACCTATTTCAAAACAACCAACCAGGGTCTGGAGAGAGGTCTTAGGGTTAAGAGCTCAGTTGATCTTGGAGTCGGCCAATTAACCAAAACCCCAACCAATCAACCAAACAAATGAACACTGAGTATTTAATTTAGGGTTCCACACATGCGTTTTTTATTTCGAGCCTGTGGTATAGAATTCAATGGTCTCTTCTGTGTTATGTCTGGCCAACTGTCAGCTTTACTGAACTCCCATATGTAAAACTTGTCACTAAATAATTAAATGTCTAGAGAGGGGCTGGAGAGATGGCTCAACAGTTAAGAGAGCACTGGCTGCTCTTCCAGAGGACCCGGGGTTGATTCCTAGAACCCACACAGTCACTCATAATTACGTGTAACTCCAGTTCCAAGGGATCTGACATCCACTTCTGGCTTCCACGGGCATCAGGCACACACACACAAGGTGTACAAACATAAATGCAGGCAAAACATCCATACATATTTAAAAATTATAACTATAATTTTAAAAATGTTTAAAGATAACACAAACTTAGGAAATAAAATAAAAATAAGTTTTCAAACCAATTTCAAAGAATAACTCAATATTCTATTTTAAAGTTCAAACTCAGTAAACTGATATCCATAGACAGAAAGCATGTACAAAGTAAATAAATGGGGTCTATATGTGCCTGAAAAGGCTTGGTCCAGCGGAAGACAACAATACAACCTTCCTCTCCCAGCCTGCCATTACTATCTAACTTAATGAAGTAAGGCTTGAGAAAAACAGCAGGTGTGCTGCCATGCCTTAAGACCTGCTGGAGGGAGAGAACTGACTTCTATAGGTTGTCCAGACTTTCCCAAGTGTGCCACGGTACGTGTGTGTTCACTCACAAGAAACAGTAATTAAAGCCTACAAAGTCTTCCATTACAAATCTGTTATTTAGCACATAGTACATTAAAAACAAAGCCCTGTGAACACCTTACTTGGATTACGCCACTGGGATTCACACTGATCATGGTACAAATCCCGCGGAATGCTGAATCTTTTTCTTCATTGTCTCTTATGTTTCTCAGAGAGGTACACCTATTGAATTACAGAACTGAGTTTAGTATTCAAAGTAAAAAGCAGATTCAACACAATGCTAATAGACAGTATTTAATGGAATAGGCACCACAATAGATATAGTGATTATAATACATTTTCAGAAAGCTTGACTTTTAAGTTTCTCATATTCCTGTATGTCTCACCCATCTTATTTCAATAGTGCTAACAGTGAAATTCACATTTTCTTAATAGACTGAATCTATAAAAATAGACAGCTGTTTTTTTTACTTAAACTATTAATCAGCCTGAGCCAAAGAGAGTATATTATCAAATTAATTTTTTAAAATTCTTTTATGACTTGTATTCCATTAAACACTACTAAAAATGATTTGAGTTGAAAGATTATCAGTTGAAAGAAGCAGAACACAGGCTGTACTGTCACATTATAAACTATTACTATACACTTATGGTATAGATGTGTAACTCTGACATTAACAAGCAAGTAAGAGTTTGTACGGAACAAATTTAAACATGTATTTAATGCAATTCAAGTTATCCAAATTAATTCTAAAAAAGAAACGTAATGCAAGAACCTAAATTTATAAAATTTGCATGCATCTTAATTTTTCTGGTGGATATTTAAATGCTTTTATGTATAATCAAGCTTTTTAAACACAGCAAGCATGTGACAATCTTATCCCATGCATCAATTAGTCGTTAGCCACAACATAAAATAAATATACATGACGATGCTACTGAAAAACCTCACAAACCTGATAGGACAAGATTAGTCACATGGTTGGCAATGATTAAGGATTGTGATTTTTTTTTTGTAACCAACTGAAAATATATCTAAAAGTGAGATAGAGAAAGAAAGAGTGAAGAAAAATGAATTAAAAAAAAAGATTGAATAATACACACCAGGGTCTTATAAACTGCTGTAGCATGGGGGCCACCTCTTGAGGACAAACGTAACCAAGACGACCAATTGTTATTGCTAAGGTAACGCAATCACGGTTATACACCACCAAACGCCAACCAAGACATGAGCAAATGAAGGGGAGGAGAAAATAAAGAAAACAACAAATAACTCAGAAACAAACCAACAGAATCTGTGTATGATAATAAACATAAGATCTCACCAGTGCTGTTCATTACCACCCCCGATGGAAGGGGCAGCAACATATAGAGCATACTCTTGGAAAAAGGAAAACAAAGGAATTAAAGGGACTAAGGATTGAGAGAACACCAAAAACCATCAAGTGCGTTTCTCGCTCACCCAAATGTCAGGATTGGTAAGAGATGAGCGGTTAACGTGAGTGGGCTTACAGAACCTTCCTTCAAAGCCAATCCAAACTTCAGAATATGAAATCTTTCCCCAAGAATTATCAGTAAATGTGATTACATTTATGAAGTTCATTCAAACACCAATCTCTGGAGCTGCATTAATTCAAAATTTCTCAACTTTTTATAAGTACTTACAACCTTTAAAAATCACCTACGGATATTTAACCCAAATTTTGGTAGCTTTTAAGTTAACTTTTCTCAATTAGTGGGGCTTTGTTGCTGGTGTCAAAATCCCTGGTCAGACATGAAGTGCCAGGCGGACACCCGATGAACGGGCTGAACCACTGTCCCGGTGTATCCAACTCCATTCTGACAAACCTCCAATGACTCGGCTAACAGCACTAGCCACGAGATAAAATTCTAGTGGAGGAAATTTAGATAGTCCGCTGTAATTACAGGTGATATGGACTATAGGAAAAAAACAATCTTTGCTACAAAAGGCCTAACACAAAATAGGTAATAGCATAGCACTAGAACATTATTTAATTTAAAAAAGAATTAAAAAATGAAGTGGGTAAACATGCTCCATCAAAATTCAGGAATTCCTGACATGTACAAAGAGCTGAAGGAGCTGCAACTCAGAACTGCACCTTGCAATTCGAAGGTACATACATATAAATACATTTACACACAACGGTAAGTACACAAACAGAAAACAAACCCCGAGGTGCTTTAATGGTGTTCTCTCAACAACTTACAGGTTAACCTTTCATAAAAAAGGGTGGGTTTGGGAGGGTAAAGAAAATGTTTAAGGATTACTTGAAGCAAACTACACAGATAATACTAAAATTCAGCAGATTCATATGAAGCAAGAGAAAGAAAACCTATGTTCGAAAGACACAAAACTATGCAACATTCTCATTAAACAGGCAAGTATGAACAATCCAATGAAACATGCGAGAAAGCAGATGATGGTCCATTGAAAAAGTTCAGTGTAGGATATACTAGTTGGAAAAAGCAAATACAGCAGACTAAGGTTTGGCCTCAGGGAATATTGAAAACAGAGTAAATTGCTAAAACATGGTGATTTTAATAGTTTAAAGCCCATTCTTTGGGGTAAGGAACGAAGTCAGTAATGTATGTAGCCACTTGGGGCAAAAGTAACTGAATGAGTCCCGTGTGGTTCTCATACTGATTCAGTCCATCAACTTGTATGGCATTATCAACTGTTTTATTATTACTGAGGAATGATCATGCCAGGAGTATAATCTGATAAACAAAGCCAATTTGTTGAAGGAAGTATAAGACATCCACCAGCTGATATCCCACAAGAAACTTCAATATACATTACACTCAACATTTATTTGCAGTTATGCATTCACATTTAAAGATAAATAGGAATGTTTCCTTCGGTTCAACAATATTCTTATAATAGCCAAGTGATTCCATTCTGAATGTCATGTATAGGTACTGCATTCTAAGAAGATAAAAACATCTGCCAACATTTTGAAACCATTCTACACAGACTGTTACATTTTTCAACAAGAAAATCTAATTTACTTTGAAGTAAACAGTACCCATACAGCCAATCAGCCAGATAACTGTTCCATAATTAAAAGATTTCCTTCCATACCAATAAACAGTATAAACTTCAGTTCATGAGAGTAAAACTGTATAATTTAAAAATACCAAATTAAAATGCCTCTGAAAACTTTCATATTTGGAAAACCTTATTTTAATCTTTTTCCAGTTAGAGTGGTAGGACTCACTTCAACTATGAAGAAACTACTAGAATTATTACCTCAATATATAAAGAAAAGAGACGTGCCTGAACAAAGACCAAACGTAATATTCATTGGAACTGTCAGAGAGGGTGGGAGGAAAAGAGACACAATCACCCTCTGTGTGCTATTGTATGGAAGGCACTCTTTAACATCAACATGCTTTACATAAATGCAGGAGGGGAACAGCTCAAAAAGAAAAACCCCACCAGGAACTGCTTACGTTCCTGATATAACAAGAGTTTAGGATAAAATACAAAATACATATGACATTTTGAGCCAATTAGTTGCTGAATTATACTGTTTTTGGCCATATGTAAATATATATTTAAAGTCATTACTTTTCTCAGTACCTTTCTGAATTTAAAATTTAAAAAAAAAATCATATGACCCAACGATTAGCTTAGCAAGAATATATATATTAGAGGGCAGTGAATTTGAGAATACGTAGAAAACTCTTTTTCCAATGTCCCTACAAACTGGCAACTGAACACAGCTAAACTAAGACACTGTTCTAAGAACTAAAACCCATGACAACACTAAGTGGCTGGATTGACAAAGCGAGCTTTGCTTTGGTTTCTCTGCACATCTCGATGTAAACTTAAGAAGCAAATCATTCTCTCTTCACCATAACATTTCAGTCACGTGGTACCTGTGTTCTCTAACAGCGTCTTTGGTGTGTTGGGTCTGTTAATGATTTCTACAAGCTGGTGTAACACCATAGGGATGTAAGGCTGCATCTCTATACCTAGGTCACACCACAGAAAGAGAGAACAAGAAGAGAACGTTAAGACAGCATCACAAAACAGTTTTTCCTTCCTAACTACGACACAAGTTGTCTTCCTCCCCCCACTCTCTCCGAATCTTAAAAAATTAAAAACAAACCAAAATAGAGCAGTGGAGAAAATCATCAAGGCACCTACAAATACATATAGTTCAGAGGTAAAATAACCTTACCCATTTGAATTGATATTTCCCCAATTGCCCAGGTGGCATTGTTGCAGACTGAAATAAACTCTGGATTTAGATTTGTTCCCAATATTGGCATGAAATCAGCTAGGAAAAACAAAAAGAACAACAAAGTAATAAAATAAGGCTATGTAGTAAATTTGTCAAGAGCAGACTTCTAACTAAAAAAAAAAAAAAATCTAATTAACTAGTTAATTAATTTATTATGTATACAGTGTTCTGCCTGCATGTATCCCTGCATGCCAGAAGAGGGCACCAGATCCCATCATAGATGGTTGTGAGCCACCATGTGGTTGCTGAGAATTGAACTCAGGACCTCTGGAAGAGCAGCCAGTGCTCTTAAAATCTGAGCCATCTCTCCAGCCCCACCAGACTTCTCACTTTTAAAGGAATCTACTAGATAGAAACTGAAATCCAGGCAAAAATTTGTTTAATCATAAAACAAATGTTACAGTTTCAATTCTAAAATTGATAAAAATATGCAATTTTTTTAAAAGTTGGTAATATTTTTTTTAAATTACATAGATAATATCTGGCTACTGAACTTTCATACGAGGCTTAAGCATAATTCAGATAGCAGCTCCCCACCACATTTATTTTTATCTTATATGTGTAGGAGTGTTTTGCCTGAATGTATGTGTCTATACACACAAACATCAGTAATACTAACCTAACCTGTGCCAAGTATCTGTGCCCTAGATACTGTTAACATTCCCAGACAGCAAAACTGACCCAGGGTGAGAACCACTATCTACTTAGTAACCATCATGGTTGGTAGCATTACCAAAAAGAGGGACAACTAGTTTCCAGGTACCTTCTGAAAAAGTGTACAAAACTTGGGACAGAGAGACAGCTAAGCAGTTTAAAGCAATTGCTACTCTTCCAGAGGACCCATATTCAGTTCCCAGCAGCCACATTACGTGGCTCGAACTGTCTAACTCTAGCTACAGGAAATCCCGATGTCCTCTGACCTCCCTGGATGTGTATGCACACAGTGCACTTAATGCATAACGGCATACACATGAACATAACACAAATACTCTAAATAAAAAAAAAAAAAAAAAAAAAAAAAAGCGCACAAATCCATCTCTAAAACGAAGAACCCACAAATCTGCACTCCAAACCCTGGAACTGAATGGAAGCTTAGTTTCTTGATCTAATTGCTAATTTCTCACAAATAGTGAATGGTGGTGTGCTGTGGGATGTTCTGTATGGAAAATGTGTTGCTCTGATTGGTTAGTAAATAAAACACTGATTGGCCAGTAGTCAGGCAGGAGGAAGTATAGGTGGGACAAGGAGGAGAAGAATTCTGGGAAGTGGAAGGCTGAGTCAGAGACACTGCCAGCCGCCACCATGATAAGCTACATGTGAAGATGCCAGTAAGCGACGAGCCATGAGATAGATTCATGGAAATGGATTAATTTAAGCTATAAGAACAGTTAGCAAGAAGCCTGCCACGGCCATACAGTTTGTATGCAATACAAGTCTCTGTGTTTACTTGGTTGGGTCTGAGCGGCTGTGGGACTGGCGAGTGATAAAGATTTGTCCTGACTGTGGGCAAGGCAGGAAAACTCTAGCTACAGTGGTGTGCTTATTAAATAACACCAGAGGTTCGGTCAGTACACTAAGAATGTCAGTAAGTTCAAGACAAAACCCTGGATCTTTTTAACAATGAAAAACAATGACAAGAAAGATTTTAGAGGTAAGTTCTGAAATACTGAGTTAAAAAATACCCGTACTCGTTTTGTCTATGGACAGTAACACATGGGAAACATGGTTTAACATGTACTGACAACAGAGCTTTGTTACACACTTGCATGAGCAGCTTCTCCTAAGAGTGTTTTACAGGGGCTGGAGAGATGGCTCAGCCGTTAAAAGCACTGACTATTCTTCTAGATGACCTGAGTTAAATTCCCAGCAACCACATGATGGCTCACAACCACCTGTAATGAGATCTGGTGCCCTCTTCTGGCCTGCAGGGATATATGCAGGCAGAACAATGTATACATGATTAATAAATAAACCCTAAAAATAAGTTTTATAATTTAGAAGCTGGGAAGTTGTGTTGCATGCATTTAATCCTAGCACTCAGGAGAAGATCAGAGGAAGGGAGATCTGGCTTGGCTTATAGAGAGAGTTCCAGAACAGCTAGAGCTGTTACACAGAGAAATCCTGTCTTGAAAAACAAAACAAAATATATACTTATATATAAGAAAGCATTAAACTAAAACCATAATGACTTAACATACTATAGTTGACATTATTTAAAGTCCAGAAATAGTTGATTTAAAAGCATATTCCTACTGTGTGCAGTGGCACACACCTTTAATCCCAGCACTGGGAGGCAGAGGCAGGTGGATCTCACTCTAGGCCAGTCAAAGCTACACAATGAGACAGAAAAAAAAGGGGGGGGGACATATTTCTGTCAAATTAGATTGTTAAATTGTAGTTTGGTGAAATTTGTTTTTAATAAATATACAACAATTAGGACAGATATGATACCCCACACACCCAAAGCAGAAAACATTCATACCTATACAAGGCTTAACATGCTGAAAGCAAGCTTTAGTCAGATCACCTAGTAAGGCGAAAGAACTCTGCCGAACTTCGGGCATTTTATCCTACGAGAAATAAGAAGAAATTAACTTCTTGTAACACAGAGAAGCAGGCTCCAACTCACTCACTCTTCCAAATCTTACCTGCATGCACTGATACATTAATGTCAGGATGTTACTTCGGGCTACCAGCTGCTCGATGTTGCCTCCCAGCCCTTCAGCCAGGCCACTGAGTAAGTCGAGAGCCACAATCATAAAATCTTTATCTGGAGCTTCATATTGTTCTGGTTGAGCATTGTTTAGCTGAAATTAAACACATCGTCTTTGTTGTTGCACACTGAAAAAGTGGGTACATATTATACATATCTCTAAAATTATGACAGGAAGAAAAAGGAATAAAAAAAAAGGATATATATATATATACCATGGCTTGTGCTAGAGTCTTCTGTACTAGGTTTACACAGCGCTGATACACAGGCTCACAATACGGAAGGAAACCAGACTGCAAGGCTGTGGCAACGGATGAGAGGCACTAGAAAGAATCAAGCACACATACTAAGTTTTCAGATTTTAAAAAGTCTGTCATTTATGCATCTGTTCTATGATGCTATCACAGCAGGTTTATCCTTTCAAACCTCATTTGTTGTCAATTTGTCAGCCAATCAGAAAACAATTAACCTTATATTACATCAGGTATTATAAGCAGTCTAGATGTGATTTATACAGAGGGAATATAGGGTATGTATAAATTATACACAAACATGACATACACCTTGAGCATGAAAACAGATTTTGGAGTGTGAGGAAGTGAGTATGCCAGGCAGACTACTGTGCCTATGGTACAGCAGTGGCATGACTATCATGGAGTAACCAACCACTTTGTCATTTAATCAAAGCCTTGTTCCACAGGAGAAAATTTGTATTTGAGACTGTATATCTGGTCAAATGGTCATGGTTAAAATGGTCAAAGACCTCCGGAGTGAAACTACTGTTGTTTTTTGCTAAGTGGATATGTTGTCAAAACACCTAACTATTTCCACTTACAGTCAGATTAACCTTAAGCTTCACCTTGGTCAAAGAAGCACCTTTTTGCATTGAGAAGCAGTCAAGGGCTGAGAATAACTGACTTTTGAATGTTCAGCCCTAAATGAGACATCTATATACCCTCTTCCCCAAGTTCAGGGAACGATACCATGGAGGAGGGGTTAAAGAGAACACAGAGCTGGAGGATGCAGAGGAGTGCTCTGAAATGCTGTCTTCTGGATACGACAAGGCCACTGCACTCATACCTCACAGTGGCACAAGATCAAGCTGGTCAACATTCCAGAACAGATGGGAGAGGGGCTCATGAAGGCCACCCCTAATTGAGCAGCTACTGATGGCTGCTGAACTACAGAATAGGAATTTTTCTTTTGGGGTATACCTGCTGGCACGGTGCTCTGGCAGATGGCCCCATACTCATGGACATACATACAGACAATATTAATTGGGCTAAATAGGTTATTTAAAAAGAAAACAAAAACAAAACAGACAAAAAACCAGGTATGGTAATGTACTCCTTTAATTCCAGCACCTGGGAGACAGAAGCAGGGGGATCTCCATGAGTTCAAGGCCAGCTTGGTGTATATAATGAGTTTTAGGACAGCCAGGGCTACACAGTGAGCCCTCATCTTAAAACAAAACAAAGGTCATTTAAGTGGGAGAGACGCACAGGGATGCAGTTTTAGGAGTGGGAGAGAAAATTTAGGTAAAATACGACCAAGATACATTCTATACATGTATGAAATTGCCAAAGAACAAATTTTAAAATTCTGCAAAACACAAGTTATGTGCCTACTCAGCATTTCGATGGAAACTGTTCTGTGCTGTGGGATGGTCTATATGTCAAATTGCTCTGATTGATCAATAAATAAAACACTGATTGGCCAGTGGCCAGGCAGGAAGTATAGGCGGGACTAACAGAGAGGAGGAAGGAGAGAACAGGAAGGCAGAGGGAGTCACTGCCAGCCGCCGCCATGACAAGCAGCATGTGAAGATGCCAGTGAGCCACGAGGCAAGGTATAGATTTATAGAAATGGATTAATTTAAGATGTAAGAACTAGATAGCTAGAAGCCTGAGCCATTAGGCTGAACAGTTTAAACAATATAAGTCTCTGTGTTTACTTGGTTGAGTCTGAGTGGCTGTGGGACTGGCCGGTGATAGAGATTTGTTCTGAGAAACGATTGACACTTTATCATATCACATACACACATTTTGGTTCAGAACATGTCTGTGATGGAATTATACTGTTGGAATAATAGAACATCATCAGCTCAGCATACCTCAAGTAAAGGGAAGAGATCTTTGTCTTCATCCTTTAACATGTTCCATTTCTGGATCAGAGGAGGCATCAGCATCTGGATATATTCCTGTTTACACAATGAAAAACACAGAACTTCACTGTCCTCTGTCAACAAGTTAGTTCATTTTGAGTTCATGAAAATTAGGACCCATTTGGAGCAACTGTGCTAAACTTTTACAAACCTACTTTTAAGACCCATTCTTCACTTTATAGTTTCCTTAAAATTTTTCTACTCTATTTCCACTTTTGAATTCATATGACCCTGATTGAAAGTAATCATATTTATTTTCTAAAAGAAAATGTGTATAAGTATCTCATTCCATTAAAATCTATTACTTGGGTTTCTTTTCCTCTTTTTATTTTTAGGACAGTCTCACTATATAGTCCTAGCTGGCCTGGAATTCACTGTGTAATCCAAGCTGGCCTCAAAGCCAGAGATCCATTTGCCTCTGCCTTCCAAGTGCTGGGACTAAAAGTGTGTTTCACCACATCTAGCACAATTCACAACTTGTTAAATCACAGGTTTTAATCCCAAGACTATTTGGGGGTTGGAAGGCCTGGCTGTGGCCTATGCTATAGTGACTGTTGTCTTACAGTGTGCTCACAATAGCCACACAAGAGGTACTGGCTATAAAGCACAACCTATCCCTCAACACCAAAGCAGACCTACAGACTGGCTTCAACGTGGAGGGGAACTTAAAAACACAGGTGAGTTAAGGCTCTCCCCACAGGAACCACGTATCTCATCAAGTGGCTGTCAGCAGGGGCACTGAGCTGTGTTCAAAGTCTTTTAGCCTCCCCTCATAGTCTACACCGAGACAGACAAGACACTCTGCACTGCTCTTCGGCATTTTCAATCCACCACTCCCATTCTAACTCTTACATGGTAGACTCCTAATGCCTGCTGTGCTCTGGAAAGAAAGCACAATGTCCAGACGCAGCAGCTTTGAAGCCAGCGCTAAGTAGTGCTTAAGTGGCACTAAGTAAATGTAGAAACCCAGAGTACGAAGTCTTTATCCCTTTCCTCCAGACGCGATGCTATTGCTAATGTCTACACTAACCATCAACTTTTTCCATTGCTTCCTCTTTCCTAAGAGATTCTCAAAGGAGCAAAACCTAACTGTTCCCACTTCTCCGTCTCTTCACTTTGAAATACACACTATGTATTTTTCACAGCTTATTGTAATGTCCCCCCAGCAGTCATCATCAGAGCTTACTGGCTTGTTTAAATGATGTCCCACTGAATCTGCTAGCGTCCCTATGGCATCGTACAGGATGAGCAGGTTCTTATGCTGGTATTTACTGAAGGCGAAGACCAGGGTATCGAGTATGTAAGCAAGGTATGGGACAAGCTCTGTACAAGCCTCCTCTTCTAATGTTGCAAAGGCACTACAATGAAAAAGAGAAACACAGGAAATGAAGTCTCCTGTTCATACAACATTATACAGTACACCACGTGTGTCTCCTTGCCTCAGTCTACATGCTTACAATGGTTTTTAATATTTTTCATTTCTCTCATAAATTCTTTTATGTGTATATGCCTGGGTCTGTATGTGCCCCACATGCATGAAGGAGTTCTTGAGGATAATATTAAGTATCTCATCCCCTGAAATGGAGTTACAGATGATGGTGAACTGTCATGTGCTGCTGGGAACTGAACCTTAAGTGTTCTTAAGCGCTGAGCCTTATCTCCAGCTCGCCCTCTTCCTTTAAAAAAAAAAATTTTTTTTTTGAGACAGGGTTTTTGTGTAACAGCCCTGGCTGTCCTCAAATTCAGAGCTCTGCCTCTGGGATCAACGTGCACCACCACTGCCTGGCTCCCCCTTCCTTAACATGCTACAATGGTGAGATCTAAAACTATTAAGACTTCTGGTCCTTGTATTTATCCACTCATCAAGTTTATTTGGTGTTTACTATTCGTACCGTTAGAGTGCTGGGGATGCAGCAATCTGGAGTGTAAGCTCCAGAACCTAGATTTAAAATAAAAAACAAAACCAAGTGTATTAGTGATTGCTTGTATTCCAGAGCTGGGAAGGCACTTGGTAAGCCAGCCAAGCCTAGTGTGCAAGTCGTAGGCTAATGAAAGATGCTGTCTCAAACACGTGAACATACGCATACAGAACACTTACTGATAAGCTGACATGGCAGGTCAATGGCCAGGTGCTTGCCTGGCATGTGTATCTGAGGTTTGATCCCTAAACCCACATAAGGGTCAGTGATAAAAGGAATTTAGAGTTAAAAATTTAATGGTAGGCACCCTTGCTCCAGGAAACAGACACTAGCAGAAATGAAAGCAAATAGTTTTGATGTGAGAAGAATGCCCTAAATCCAAGAGAAGAGCTACTGGCACAGATTCACCAAGCACACAATGTCACTGTGGATACACCAAAAGTCTGCAGGACATTCTGCAGGACATGCTTGGCTGAGGAGCCAATGGGGCGAAGCTACCATCTGTGGGATTATGACTGAACGCCTCTTAGTCAGGGGAACTATAGACTGAAGAATTATCTAGAATGTTGTTATTCCTTTGAGAATCCATGAACACTTCAGTTGACAGAATAAGAAAGCAAAGGCTTGTGTCTAGCTAAAAGTCACATTTTGTTCAACAAAACCATGAGTAAAAAATATTTCTTAGCCAAAAAAAAAAAAAAAAAAAAAAAAAAAAAGTAAAATATGATAATGTGCAAAGACCCCAGAGGTACAAATCAGTCCTATTAAAACTGAACCCAGGAAAAGTAAATTTCCCATCATAACTGCGACACTGTGTGTTATAAGCACTCCACTGATGGTTAGATGTCAATACACTACTACTGGTTCAAGACCAGGCTCACTTTAACAATCAACACCATGTTACAAATTGTCGCACCTGCAAGCGGCTTCTTGTACTCTCTTGTTGCTATCCAGGATACGCTTCAGCAATTCTGTCATTAATGGCTTCAGGTATGTATCTGGGGGCTGGCTGACTACCCAGTGTGCATAGCGGCTAAGAGTCCAGCAGGTGATGGAACGCACAAGAGCCTTTTTATCAGAGAGGCACTGAATGAGGTGAGGAATGAGCTCGGGCAAGTATGGAATCATGCCTTGCATGCAACCTAGGAGAGAAGAGCAATCTTTAAAAGAAGTGCTAAATTCAACTGTATACAGAAAGGACACAAGCATCCATAAAGAAAAATTTAGTAATTTCCAGTGCTACAAACAGAAAAGTTGATACTGAATTATTTAAAATAACAAACCAGAGTTAATTGTTCCTAGGTATCTTATACAAGGTTAAAATTACATTTTATTATAAATTTTGTCATGAAAATACTGTTTTTCAAAGATGCCTATAAAATGTTTTGGAATAGATATTTACAGCTAAGACAGGACAAAAGAACAATCCTTTCTAGAGGGTAATGACATTTGTTTTACCAAGTTTCCTAGATTTACCTGGGGAATAAAGCTATTTCCCAAGTAACAGCCTTCACACATCAGATTTCTACCTTTTAGTTTCCTTTACTGTAACAAAAACATCTGTAGAGCATATGGCTGGGATTAGAAGTGAGTCTGTCATTGTTTGTAAGAATAAGTGGTACCTAGTAGGGATTTACATTAAGGTGGCTTCTGAATTCAATCATCTCTTTTAAGTTCAGAATGGATCATAGTCTTGTCTACCACATATTAGTCTTGCAAAGCAGAGGCATGTAGTATGTGAATTCAGAGTGAAGTTTCCGCTTACTAAGTTAACAATTCCTTAAATAACCTAGCCTTATTAGTATCTATTAAGAACTTTGTAATTCAAACTGGACTTACCTTCAGCAATTGCTCCTAAAACCAAGATGCCTGATTCTTTAACAACCCACTCGTGATGGAAAAGCAGTTCTTTCAGAAGCGGTAAAATGTGTGGCAAGAGCTCATCACGATAAACATTCGCGAGAACGTCTAGAGCAGCAGCAGAACATTTTCCTAAGGAAATACATTTGATTAAGATACTTTGTTCTGTACTTGATTACAAATTCTTCTATCTTTGTGGAAAAATCTTATGTTCTACACAATCCAATGCTTCCAGAATGTCACAGTTATTGTAAAAGGTATGTGGCAAAATGTGCTTACTTTAAAGCAAACAGATGAAAATAAAGTCACACTTAAAACAGCGTTCTACTCAGGGCCAGGCCTACAGTGGCACATCTCTCAGAGGCCAGCCTGCTTGACACTGAGTTCCAGGCCAGAGAGGGCTACATGAGACCCCCATCTCAAAAACAAAACAACAAAATACCAGCTTAGTTTAATTAACATTTCTTTCTTTCTTTTTCTTTCTTCTTTCTTCCTTCTTCCCTTCTTTCTTTCTGATTTATTTACTTATTATGTATACAGTGTTCTGCCTGCATGCCAGAAGAGGGCATCAGATCTCATTACAGATGGTTGTGAGCTGTCATGTGGTTGCTGGGAACTGAACTCAGGTCCTCTGAGCCCTCTATTTAACACTTCTAATAGTACCTCTCTAGCCCTCTAACACCTCTAACAGTAGATAATTTAGAATCAAGTCTACTTCTTCCTTTTTTTTCAAGATAAGTTTTTTTGTGTATAACCCTGGCTATCCTGAAACTCAACTCTGCTGACCAGGCTGGACTAGAACTTACAGAGATCTGCCTGCCTTGGCCTTCCAAGTGCTGGGATTAAAGGAGTGCACCACCACTTCTGGGCTCAATAAGCATATCATTTATATGGAAGCTAGCCACATAAATTGGAACAAAATCATTACCACATAAAATATTTTAGAAAAATTCTTTATGTAACTATGGAACTATAAACCAACTAAGATTTCATTAACAAGATAATCAAATTAAAATAACAAAGATATAACGTATACTTTTTTCCAATGTAAACTAGAGATAGCAAATAGTTGATTACAAACTTCAGTCAATAGCAAAAATTTGTACAACAATAAAAGCTGTTACGTTGCCCACAAGAAACACTTCATCTATTAAAAAAAGTCTTAGTTATTATACACACGGTAAATTTGTACAACTGAATAGCACAGTGGCAAAGAGCAAAAAAAAAATTCTGTGCTGAAGCTACCCTGAAGAACAGCAAGTATACACAATCTGGTGTTTTTGGGAAATCTGGCTTTAGCCCTAAAAGGCTCATAGGATTTTCCATGTGGCAGGGTAAAGGTAAATGGATGTGAGCAATTGTTGAACGAAACCTATTGTCAGTAACATCTATCTAAGCCAACCTATCAATCCTCTTCCTAGGAAGGTTGTTGAATGACTAAATGTGAGATGCATACAAAGCCTTTGGCATAGTGCACAGCAAATTAGACATGCAGAATAGCAATTATGTGCTCCAGAATGACAGAGATTGCAAGACAATCATACAGTTATTAGAAATCCCAACACTTGGAAAATAAGAAGGGCTAGGTCCTTACCAGGATGTTTCTGTGGCAAGGGGCATCTAACAAAGTATGGAGACACTGCTAATTGTCATAACTTGTGTGCACATCATCAGCATATTATAACCCTGAGCTAGGGCAGAGGTTAAAAACCAGCTAGCAAGCAAAAACAAAACAGGAGAGCCACGTGCCAAGGTCCTGAAGTCTTGCTACATGGGAACCACACCGTGGTGCTAAGGGCATCTTTGTATCAAGGAAATAAACGGCACAGTGGTACCCTAAAGTCAAGGCAGTGGCATGCAGCCTTCCTTGATATGTAGATCCAATTACTTTGCTACATCAGAGGACCAGTCACTTGATATAACGGCAGAACAAGGGAGAACAGCCAAGCCAACAATAATAAAAACTTAAAATGAAAAAGAACATAGGTTAGAATGCCAGTTCCATAGGTGATGGGTAAGAGGAGGAAGAAAAAAAAAAATCAATGGACTTTAAAATACAATTCTAAGTTTTGAATATGATGGAGAAGATCCCTATTGTTAATGACAATTACATCAAACATATAAAAGCTTATTGGGAAAACAGGAAAAGCCTTCTAAGGAATGTAATAACGCACAGGACATAGTAATGGTGCATGACTGTAATCTCCATACTCAGGAAGCAGAGGCAGATGGAGTGATGAAATTTCGAGGTCAGCCTGGTCTATTCAGCAAGCTCCAGGGCTACATAGTGAGACTCTGAATGGGGGGGACCCCAACAAACAAGATGAATATGATGATTATTAAACACCAGAGCATGCTCTAAGGGAAATAAAAATCAAAGATTCCTAGTCACATTCACTAGACTGGCAACAGAACAAGAGATGAATGAGAAACAGATGCTGATACCGCTGGGGGCAGAGGGGAAAATGTGCAGCCACCAGGTGAAACATGCTGCTGGTTAGAGCACCATGACCCAACAAACCATGTGCTGGATACTCTGGCCAACAGATCTGAAAACACGACCACACAAAAACCTGCACACATATCCACCAACTGATGAAAGAAAAAATATGTGGTACAGGAAAAAACTATGGGCACATGCTACAACATGGCGGCCAAGTCACAGCTGGTCAGGAAGGGCCATTCATGAGCAGCAATCCTTAGACAGGCAGACTGATGGCTAGTGGGGATGGGGTAACAGAAATATCCACATTAACGCACACGGTGATGACTGGACAGATTTACAGATCAAACGCACTACATTACTACACGCTTTTCTTGACCAGGTCTCACCACTTAGTTCAGGCTGACTTCAAGCTTCCCAAGAAATGGATTACACACCAGCAACAGTTTATCCAAGTGAGAACTGTGCTTCCTTCCCCCATCCGACTTACTCAGATTCCAGTCAGAAATGGTATCATCATCATCAATCTCATCGTCGTCGTCATCTTCCTCTTCAATTCCATCCTCTTCATGCTGCTGAGCCACTGTCCTGGAGCGATGAAACCGTGGCCTTATGTCCTGCTCACTATCAGGAATTGTCTCATCTTCTTCCACGTCACCCTGTTGTCATGGAAACAGAAACCTTCAGTGGCTACTTCATTTGAAGCTATTCATACCTACATACGTGAAGGAAGCAGAACACCGTACAGGTCATGCACAGCATTCTGGAGTGTGCTTCCTGGGAGAAAACCACTTCCTCCGCAGTAAAGAGGTCTCTGTGAAAGGGGCAACAGAGTATATGACACGTGCGAGGTCCCAGGCCCTTTCAGCTACTAGCTGGTGCAATAATAATAACCCATATCAAGTTCAGATCAGCAGATTTAAAATAAACCCAGAGAGTAAGATGGTCTTAACAAATAAAATAAATTACAAACTAAAAGTAAAATAAACCCCAAACAGCTTTGGTCAAAGGTAAATTAAGGAAAACCCCAATGTCACTACCAATTAAGGTACAACTTACTACCATAAAAATTGATCATGCTTGTTCCACTTTGAACATCTGTAGCCTATTACAGGTAACAGGAAGTCTTTACACAGGGTCTAGCTTTAATTTTTTAAAGATTTATTTATTATATACATATACACATATTGCAGGCCAGAAGAGGACACCAGATCTCAGTACAGACGGTTGTGAGCCACTATGTGGTTGTTGGGAATTGAACTCGGGACCTCTGGAAGAACAATAAGTGCTCTTAACCTCTGAGCCATCTCTCCACCCCACAGGCTCTACCTTAAATAAATGTCCTAGTGATCACATTCAAAGCTTTATCACCAATACAGATGTTATGCTCCCTAATGAGAGAACTGTTTCCTTACCTTAAGCAGGATGATGTCTATATCTGAGTACTTCATGCCATTCACTAACACAGGAATCAACCTAGAGAGAATTAATGAAACAAAGATCTAAAGACCCACAGAATTTTAAGTTGTCTTAACAACCTTATGTAGGCTAATTAAACCAATAACAGTGGCAATATAGTCTTTGAGCATATCCAGTGATACATTGCTGCTCCTATTACCTCAAGGAATATGAATGGGACAGGTCTAAGAGATATTGGTCAGTCAAACCTTCATCTCAAGTTCCAATATTACAACAGTAACTAAACACTGCAATTATGCTTCTCTGTCTAGGTAGGGTTCATCCTCTGACCTCCACATGCCTGTTCTGGCAACTGGGCATCCACCTCCAACACACGAATAAACTATTTTCATGTAGTTTAAGAAAAGGTAATCTTGAAAATCTATTCATATCAATAATGAAATCCGACTTCTTCAGAAGCTCCCTCCACGGCGAGTAGGAGTGTGCTGAGGACAAACAGCACTTGACACTTACTTAGGCAGATGCCTTACAAGTACATCTTTGCAAATTGGCTGTTCAGCCAACGTCAGCCAGAATTCACAGGCCTCCAAAGCCACGTTCTCATCTTGGTCTTGGGTCCTTTGCAGCATGTACTGTGAAGGAAATCCATAGTACTCATCAGTTTATCCTGGATAGTACACGGTAATTTAGTCCTGATCCTACACTCTGTAATCGTGGTTTCCAACCTGTACTTCTCTCTCTCTCTCTCTCTCTCTCTCTCTCTCTCTCTCTCTCTCTCTCTCTCTCTCTCTCTCTTAAAGCCATGTGCCTTTTAAACAAGACTAAAACTTAAGAACCACTGCTTAAGAATGAAGTTCTGATTTGTATGCATTACTGATCTGCTTCTGTGCAGGGGTATGGGAAACTGCTGGATTTTCTGACATGTCAATGTTAATCAGAGAAAAACAAAAATAATTCTGTATGTCTTCCTTAAAATGAATTTTAAAATAGCAAGTTGTCTCTTGTAGATACTTTTCTCCATATGCAAAGTGATAGAAGTCAATCTTTTTTAATTTGGGAAAAAAAGTTATATTTCTTTCCACCTTGTTTTTATCTTCTGGAGACAGGGCAGATGAGCATGGATCCTAGGCCAGCCTGGAGCTCACCATGTAGCCCATACGGCCTCACACTTAGGATCCTCCTCCTGTCTCCTAAGTGAGGGAATTATAGGTGTGCATCACCACACCTAGCTCTAACATTCCTTAACTACAATTTGTAGTTTCATCAAGGTGTTTTATCTATCATGTGCTCTGAACACACGAAGTTGAATTCACTCATGGAATTTCCTAGTATACCTGGGACTGGAATCAAAATCAATCAACAAATTTCTAATACACTCTCTCTTCTGGACTAAAACACACTGCATGGCAAAATACAGCAACTGTCATAGACCTGTTCTACTCCGCTATATATCAATTACTAGGCTTCGAGTATTGCTGAAAAAATACTACATAACGATATAAATTAGGCTCCCCACCTGTGACCTACACCAAGTGATAAAATTTTAAACTTTCTGATTAACTTCAAACCCTAACCTTTCAACCAATCATAGCTGACTTCATAAACAAAACAGACTCCAGACACCACTTCTATACTTCTTCTTCTTTTTTTTTTTTTTTTTTTTTTGGTTTTTTGAGACAGGGTTTCTCTGTGTAGCTTTGCGCCTTTCCTGGAACTCACTTGGTAGCCCAGGCTGGCCTCGAACTCACAAAGATCCGCCTGCCTCTGCCTCCCGAGTGCTGGGAATAAAGGCGTGAGCCACCACTGCCCGGCCCACTTCTATACTTCTGACAACAGAAGATGCTACACACGGTGGATGCCAGGGTTTTCTCTAACACATCTTTAAAAACATTATTTGTTGATTTCATATTTGTATTTTTGTGGGCTCCTGCTTCTCTGTAAGTGTGCCCCTCGTATACAAAGTACCCAGAAGCCAGAAGATGGGGTGGACCTCTCTGACCCGGAATGACAAGCAGCTGTGCGCCTCCAAGGGTGAGGGTTCGTGGAGGCTCCACCTTCAAGAGCGGAGGGCACTCCTAACTACCGTGCCATCTCTCCAGAGTCTCTCGACAATATACTTCACAGGCTTAAAGCACCTGGAAAGCCATGTAATAAATGAATATGACTACACTCAGCAATATGAAATCAGATGGGAAAGCTTGCCTCTAGCAGTACTGAATACAGCCTGAATCAGACGAATCTTGTTGATAATGTGAAGAGAACAAATTCAAATCTTTAGTTTTATTCTCCAACAATTCAAGAATATGTCACCTAATATTCCCCAAACATCCATAATTTGATCTATACCATGTTTAATGAGAATTTCCTAGATACCATGATTAAAACCGATCTCTATGTTTAAAAAACTTAAAACCTATCTCTATGTTTAAAACTCCTCCTATAACATCTTAAATCTCACAAAAGACAAACCACCAAGAGGATTGACAATTTAAAAACCACCCCATCTATTTTATGCCCCTCCCCTGGAAGGTGTTCTATAAATTAGAAAACTCTATCTTTACATTATACATTTTGTGCCAAGTATTTCTCTTGGGGGAAGGAAGACACGAGGCTTTGCGTTGCTCAGGTTACCTCGACTATGTTATGCATATGAGGAAGCAGGCGATCCATCCGGACTTCAAGCAGCATCACAAGCGCCCGGCACACATTCTTCCTCACCTCCGCTTCCTCATCACCAGCCAGTGCAAAGAGGTTCTGTTGGAGAAGAAACACATTTTCACCCCAACTTTAAAATGCCCAATGTTTTAATAGAAATGCTAAGGTAACCGAGTACCTGAAGACTGAATTAAAGCTTGATGTATAGCACTTGACAGCTGAAGGCCAGAACGGGATACCTAAGACTTTGTTCAAAAAAACCAAACCAAACAAACATCCCGCCAACCCCAGAACTGCCTCACAAACAAGTGATGATAAAACAAAAAATAAACTGTGAAGTGGCAGCCACCAAAGACCACGACTGTGATATAAAGATTAAAAACAAAAACAAAGATCTATTTTTTTTCCCTTTTGATTTTCTGAGACTGAATCTCTCTGTATATTGCTGGCTGTCCTGGAACTCTCAGAGATCCACCTGCCTCTGCCTCCCAAATGCTGGGATTAAAGGTGGCAGAGGCAGGTGTGCAAAGAAACTATTAAAAAACATAAAATGACCCCCCCCTTCTTGCAATTTCCGTTTTTATAGTTGCTGTTATCAGGCAAGAGGTTCTGAAAAGGAACTGTTTATGGATCATGGCCAGATATTACGATCTTATTCTCTCTGCATTTATCCCACTAAGATGGTACTTGGTATTTAAGAGTTAGTATTAATAGTCCTCTTGCTACCTCTACATTTACAAGGGAACAGAAAGTTAGCCTAAATGGTCTGGGCACTGAAGACCCCAACTGTGCAATGGGCAGGCTGCAGCAAGGTCAACCATTACACAGCGGTTCCTCTAGTCTGTCGTCTGGGTTGTTAACTTCATCCAGTCTTACTGTTTTGTTTACTTGCTTCAAACATTACTCACAAGCTGGGAAAAACAATTTGCACATACAATCTGAATGGTCCATTGAGGAAGGATTCCTTGTAGTCATGCTGGTAAACAGAACTACAGATGTCCCCATGAGCAGCACTGCAGCCCCACTCCAATGTCCTATCACACAAAGGGTGCTTTTATTTCCAGCTAGGAAAAACTCATCACACTGTGCCCAATTTTCACGCCAGCAGCAATAATAACTACTTTCCTATTGTGAATTACTAACTAGTTATATAATGAACCCACAGCACCAGGGCAGTCCTTACGTGGGCAGTGATGAATCTTACCTCAATGAAGGAATCGATGTGCAGCATAAGGGCCTGAGTCCGACTGATGATGAACTGATTGACACAGGCAACAGCATGCGACCTAGAAAGCAAGCGTACAGTTAAGGCGGGCTCCCGCAGTCAGAGCTCTGACGTGCATCTCTGGAGATGTGAGGGGATCACCAGAGACTGTCAACGACACGGTCAGTACAAACCAAAGCCGGGGAGCCATCACACAGCGATGGCACAACAGTCCCGGCACACAGCCACACACTTTCTGAACTGTTCTGCTTGACAGTATGTAAACCGCACTTACCCAAATACTACCTTTTTTTTTTTTACAGTGCAGTTTCTCTTCCACAGAACACAATACTTTTAAATTGAAGAAAAAGTAAAAGTGCTTGCTTTAGAAGCATTTGAGTATTTAGTAAGCACAGAGCAAACCTAAGCTAAGTAAAATATATTTCAATTCCAAGTTCCATTTTGGAATGCCTGTATAGTTTAGGCCAAGTACCATTTAGTCTTTCTTTAGTCCACACTTTGAGTAGCTAGAACTCTGCAATGAAGTTTCCATTATTTCAGTCACCATCTTCCCCAGCTGGCAGCTGGCCTCGCTGGGATCACTCTGCTCCTATCAGTAGCTGCTACACTACTGCAGTAAAAACCTGTGTTCCTACGGGCTTCCAATGGCTAACTAACTCTCCTTGTTGACAGTGATCACTCCCCACTGTCTTTTATAAGCTACATTTTAAATGACTGCAATTTGCTAAAAGTTCAAACTTTTGAAACAGACTAGAATCCAGTATGACATTATGGTCATTAAACAAGGGCCCAAAAAACCAACTGACAGACACATGGACTTCACACCGGACAGGCGACATTCTTAAACCAAAGTGGGAACTCTATTTTTTTTTGAGACAGTGTGTCACTGTATAGCCACAGTTGGCCTCAAACTCAAGAGATCTAGCTGCCTTTGGAAATCAAAGGTGTGTGCCACCATGCTGGGGAAGGGAAGAGATTAGTTCAGTGAATGTGCTTGTGTGGTGGTTTGAACGAGAACGGTGCCCACAGGCTCACATAACTGAATGTAGTTACCAGGGAGTGGAACTGTTTGAAAGACTACAATATGATCACATTGAGTAAGGTAACCCAGACCCAGAAAGAAAAATGTGACATGTTCTCTCCCGTCAGAGGTTCCTAGCTCCCAATCTTCAGATGTGAGCACATATCCTGGAGTTCCCGCAGAGACCAGGGAAGCAGAAAGCGACTGCTGCTGGGAACAATAGAGGGAGAGGGAGAGAACTAGAGACAAGGAAAGAAGAAGGTCAAGTAACACATTACAGGCTAGTGCTAGAGCCCGTGGGCGGCTCCCAGAGGAGAGAGTCAGTCCCTGCTGCTGAAAACAGCATGCATTTCAGACACAGGGTCCAGAGGTCCCTGAGCTGGAACTGATCCATATACCGTCTTCTGAAGGACTAGTTTTCATGGTACCAGAAGGCACCAGGCAAGCTTTCAAAGGAGAGAAGCCACCAACAGTTCTATCCAGCTATGACGCCTATCAACAACCAGCATGGCACAACAACCTTACTAAGGGTGCAGTAGTGGTACACACCTTGGCAGTAACCAACAGCTCTTTAATTGGACTTAAGACCTGGTCAACAAGATGGGAATCATGCCTGGTACTTACCAGAAGAAACCCAGTCAAGTGCACCTAGGGCTAGTGAATTCACGGATCTTGAGAAAGAACCTATATCCACCACTTTACTAAGGCAGCATAAACCCTACTACATTCTGAATATTTGTCCTTATACCCACAGACAAATGCAGTCTTCACTCTCGTCAAGGAAAACTTCTCTTTTCAACTGACACAGACCATACAGAAAACCACAACCAATGAAAATGCAGAGCTGTGGAGCCCAATCTCAAGGGATACATCAATAAGCAACTCCTATAACCTAAGGCTCAAGGAACTTTTTGGAAGAGGAGGTGGGGCAGAAAGGTTGTAAAAGCCAGAGAATTGGGGAGTTTGCTGATTGTGTCTCCTGGGAATATCAGAAGCTACACCTATGTCTCACCAACAAGACTGTAACAGTAATTAATTAAAAAAAAAAAATAGAGGCCATGAAATTTCAAAGTCTGCAAGGAGGGATACATGGGAAGATTTGGAGGGAGAAAAAGGAAGGGGGAAATGATATGATCATACTCTAACTTCAAAAAATAAAAGTAATTAGAAATGTGTGATAAAGCCAAACACAGCTCCAGTCACATGATGCCTATGGCAGACAGAGGGAAAGCACCTAAAGGTGAGTCCTACCCACAGGACCAGCGTCTTGCAAACCTCAAACCCAGTCACAGACCCTGCTAGGACCATGTCCTCTATGCCAGGACAGATGGGCAGTAGGAAGGAGTTTCCAATGGCTCAGAGGACTGAGGCCCAGTGGCATCCTGAGAGGGATGCTACATCCTACTGTTTAAGAACTGAAGTGGGGGGGAGGGGGGACGAATCACGAACCTAAATTCAACCTGCTATCGCCCCAGAATGAGGGACAATCCTGGGAGTCAAATTTTAGAGAGCTGACAGTCAAATGCCGACAAGTCAAGGTAGCAGATCTCAGTGCAGGCCGAGACGAACACAGAGAAAGGCAATCTAACCCTTGGTGCCCTACCACTTTTGGAGCCAACTGTCTGTCATGGACTCAGAAGGCCAGAGCTCCAGAGGACTACCTAACACCCACAGCTCCACCCCACCAGTACGGTGAGTAATACTTAGCAGGACGTGTAAGTAGGAAAGAGTTCCACTCGCACAGATCTCAGCACCAGGGTTGTTTCCCACACTCTCAGGAAGACAGGAGAACCACTCAGTGCAGTCTACAAAGCAAAGTGTGGCCAGCACAGGACCCTGGCACACAACGAAGTGAATGTACCAAAGTGAAGACACTCACACAAGCTTCAGACCAGAATAAACTGTAAGGAAGCCAAGAGCCCCTGCACAACTGACCTTCTCACAACCTGCACACCCCAGGCACGCCCCAATTTCCAAAGACTCAGTGAGACTCCACACCAGTGCCTCACTATTGCTCTTCCTTTGCTTTTTTGTATTTAGTAGTTTTACTTTTTCATATTTTTTACTATCTTTAATGTATTTGTTTAAGCATTTCCATCAACAACAGGCAATCCTTTTAAAGCCTCTGCTTCTTTTCTAGTAAAATTTTGAATGTTTTAAAGATTTTAAAAATTCTCTGTATTATACAAATGGATGTTCTGCGTGCATATGTACCTGTACCATGTGTGTGCAGGCCTGCAGGGGTTGGAAAAGGGCATCAGAGCCTCTGAGACTGGAGTTGTGAGCCACCACAGAAGTGTTAGGAGCCAAACCTGGGTCCTCTGCCAGAGCGAGTGCTCTTAACTTCTGGTCCTGGGGACTTGACCCAGGGCCTCTGTAATATAGTGCAATCTCTTAACTGCTGAGCCATCTCTCCAACACCAGTGAGTTTATCTTCATAAACTTTGTATGCAAGAGAAGACTTCTCTGTATATCCCTGGCTGTCCTGGAATTCCCTATGTAGAGCAGATGGCCTTGAACTCAAAGATTCACCTGCCTCTGCCTCTTTGGAGGCTGGAATTAAAGGCATGTGCTGCCACACTCAGCTTCTTTTTGTAGTTTTGAAAGAGCTTTTGTTTTCTTTTATTCCCCTTCTTACTTTCATCTTTCTTGTCCACATATTTTCTCATTACTGGAGAATCCTTTTCCTTTTTTAACTACCTGTTCTTTTCTCTTCCCCTTCACAATCTCCATGCTCTTCTCTCTCCCTTCTGTCTACTTACTCACCTCCCAAGTCCTCGCCTCCTCCATCTGATGCCCTGACCATTTCCACGCTTATTCTAGTTCTTTATTTTCAAGAAACGCATACTACATTAATGAATTTCCTATTTCCACGCCTTTCATACAGCACTCAGGAGGCAGAGACAGGTGGATCTCTGTGAGTTCGAGGTCAGCCTGGTCTTCACACCAAGTTCTAGGACAGCCAGGACTACACAGTGAAACACTGTCTGGAAAAAATAAACAAACAAGAAAACCACCACCACAAAACCCAGCTTATTTGCTTCTCACTAAATGGAACTGGAAATTGATTGAGTCCACCAAAGTAAGCTACCTCCTAACAAGATCCCTAAATGAAACGGGGAGAAGTATCTAAACCAAGAGTCGCACATATTGAAACACAGAAACACAAGAAACGTGGAAGGGCAAGGCAACAAGACTCCCTCAAAGACCCGACCTCCACTAATGAATTTAGACTGAGTGGGCGGGAAGCCAGATGACCTCAAAGTTAAATAGCAAAAAAGTGATCAATGTCCTCAACAAGGGTCTAAACACACGGGTGACATAAGGAAGAAATCAAACCAGCATCTAGAGGAGAGCCGGCAGCAGAAGAGGAAGTAAGCAAGTCTCAGCCATATAGCAGCTAAAAAGGCAAAACCAAAGAGAAATTCAGTAAGTCAACTGAGATTCTGAAAATGAAAGTTTCATATAAACTAAATTAAAAAGAAAAGTAGGAAGTATTAGCAAAAGACTCAGCAAAGCAGAACAAAGAATTATCAGGTATGTAGGAAAAGGGTCAAGGAGTGGCCAGGAGCACTGGCTGCTCTCCCAGAGACCCGGACTTCTTCCCAGCTGTGTATGGCTCCAGGTCCGGGAGCCAAGACCTCCTGGTCTCCACAGGCACTGCATGCATACGGCACACAGACATACATGCAGGCAAAACACTCAGGCATGTAAAATAAAAATAAATCTTATTTAAAATAAGAAAGGGAAAAGACAAGGTCAAGGAAACACTACACTCAAACAGAAAAGTTTTTTTCAAAGGAAAAACAAAAACAAACTAAGCCTGACTACAATGTTCAAGAACCCCAAAATACCACCAAGAAACCAAACCCAAAAATTTACAGGAGAGAACCCGATCAATAAAATCATAGCAGAAAAAAAAAACCTTAAACCTAGAAACAGACATCCAAACAGAAAAGCCACTTACAATGCTCGCATTGACACCAATAACTTGTTCATACAACACACGCTGGTCCAAGTGTTGGCACAAAACAAGAAAGCAGCAGGGGAAGTTCTCAGGAAAGGCACCACCTTACCAACACTTCAGACTCAGAACCACAAGACAGCGGACAGTCACACAACCCCAGACACGGCAGTGCTGGGGCATCACAGCACCTGATCTCAATCACACGAGAATCACAGTAACACACCCACACCCACACCCACAGAACACAACACAGGCCTGGAAATCAGCTCGCTTGTCTGTGGCTACCCAAGGTCCCCAAACATACACTGTAACCTGGGTATCTGCACACTAACAACCAACTAGATAGACCCACACCTTACGTTAAAAAAAAAAAAACAAAAACAGAAAAAAAAGGATCAAAGTCCTTAATGTAAAACCTGCAAACTGAAACTTCTAGAGGAACACAGCACAGAGAGGAAGGAGAAAATCTCTGACAACTACACAAAAGTCAGTGTGCAGAATCTATGAAGAACTCACAAAACTAAATAACAACAATAAAAAACCCATCACTAAATGGGATAATGAACTGAATAGAAAGTTCTCAGAGAAATATAAAATGATCAGTATGTGAAAGTGTTCCACATCTTTAGGCATTACTTTACTGAAATGTAAGTTAAAAGTCCACTGAGATTTCATCTTATACCCATAGGAATGGCTATTAAAAAAAAAAAAAAAAAAGATCTAACAAATGCAGGCAAGGATACCAAGAAAGAGGAACTGCTTTTGCTGATGATGGGAACAGCAACCATGGAAATCAGCACAGTTTCCTCAAACAACTAAAAATAAAACTACCATATAAGCTAGCTGTACCATTCCTGGGTACACACACACACACAAAAGATTTTAAGTCAAATACTTTCATATCCATGTTCATTGATGCAAACAAACAAACAAATGAAAAAGAGTAGAGAACTAGTTAAAACTATGTAAGATGTTGTAAGTACGATACACAAATATTTAGAAAGATGATTTTTGAAACAACTAAAATACATAATTGACAAGTTCATTTACCCAAAAAATACATAAGAAAGCAAACAGTTTGAAAACAATTTGAAGTGGCTAATAATAAAGATTCACCAAAGGAACATTTCTCTGCTGCTGAATTTTACCTAAAATTTTAATCAAATGAACATGGACAAAACTAAGTGAAGAAATACTTCTATGGGTTTCTCCTTGTTTTCTGGGACAGGTGAGTCAGTGGTGCCTGCTGCCAAGCCTGACAATCTGAGTTTGATCCTCAGGAACCACACGGTAGAAAGGGAACCAAATGCAGTCAAGTGTAAGCACGGTATATATATATATATAATAAAAAAATTTAATTAAGATTGTTAATTAAACTGGCCAGGCGTGGTGGCACACACCTTTAATCCCAGTCAGGAGGCAGAGGCAGGTAGATCTCTTTGAGTTCTAGCCAGCCTGGTCTAAACATGGAGCTCCAGGTCAGTCAAGGCTGTGCAGAGCAAATATAAACAGATTTCTAGAAGTGAGGCATATAAATAAGCACTCCAATCACCTGGCGACAGTGTTAACAGGGAAGAGTCCGTAGAGGATAAACCCTACCTAGTAAACACGCATGGAGGGTGACTTTTTTTTTTTTAACTGTCCATATAATTGTTAATTGTTTATTGAGGTAACCCACTCCTTAGCCCACATATTCATGTTTCATTGTTCAGGAACACAGGTCAGCAATGAACTTCTATCGAGTGCAATCCAAATATTCTGTACATTCTGAAGTCACTTCGCACTCTGGAAGATACCAGCCCTCCTCATCTCTTCAAAGTCCTTCATGGAGTCATAATGCCTGTAGAAATCTGCATATGCCTTCTTTCCGGGTTTAGCCACACCAAACTTATAGGAAGCGGCAACTCCCAGGGCTATAACGAACGCGCCAACAATGTGAACCCGCAGGCGCTTGGCCAGAAGACCACGCATCTGGGGTTTCGGCAACGTACCGGAACTCATGGTGGCGGATGTCCTCTACACCAATGTCCTTTCTGGTCCTTGCAGAAATCAGAGGGTGACATCTATTTCTACAGGGGCACTTCCTGTGACACTATCCCACAAACAGCTACTGAAAAGTTTCCACCAAGCACAACACAAACCAATACAGTGCAAGATGAAAAAGTGCCTGAAGTGAAACTGAGCTGTACAACAGAGAAGTTAATCAATAAATTCATGTCTGGTCACACAGCTGAAGCCAGTCCGTGGGATGGAATACTGAGGCCCAACTAACAGCTATAGTCGGCACTGATGTCCATTGCCCTTGAGTGATCAATTATTTCTAGGCAAGGATCCTACTTACATGCCAATACATCTGTTCATTCTATAGAAATACAAGGAGCACTAACAACAACAATCTGAAGGAACTGACAGCAGAAACAGCAACATCTTCCAAAGTAACAAGTTAGGGAAATCAACCACCCACCCACAAAGAAAGTTTAACAGCTCGGGGAAATGGAGGAGACGTCACATACTTCCATCAACACACTGCACTTCTAACTTGCTGGGGAACGGATGGCATCAGCTTTCTCAAGGCTAATTCGTCTTGTATGGTATTGGACCTCCACATGGTGGCGTCATCTTAGAAAGTGCGATGGCAGAGGTGAAGAGCGAGCCCAGTCTAACCCAGGAGCCTCCAGGGAGGCCTGCTGTGCCAGTTCAGGGCAGAGGGAAAGGTTCTGGGGCTGTGCTGAAACGACTCTAATTAGATGTAAATAAAACCTTTAAAATAACAGAGTTAACAACTCCATGAAAGCAGGTTTTCATTACAATTTAGTCGGTTTACCTATCACAGGATGAGAAGGAAAAGGAGAGGACAGAACTGAACTTGGAAACAGGAGCAGGCAAGGAGGAGGATATCTTGGTGAAAAGTTCAAAGAACATCAGCTAACCCTGTTCACCTCGATGGCCGTGGGCACGTCAACGTGTCACTACAAGAACTGTAATTATCCAGCTACAGATGAAGGTATCTGGATGTGACAGGGCAGAAAACTTAAACAATTTTCCCAAACTACATTTGGTCTTAAACGGTCTGTCAGGCTTGTATCAGCTTATACACAAACATGCTATATACACACCTTATTTTGGGACTACTGTGCTTGAAAAACTGTAAAAATTTGGGGATCATGATGTTGAGAGGGCGATCTAAAACATCGCTGTCTAAAATCTCCGCAGAGTCTTCACATATCTTCTGAAGGGCACCAAAGGCTCCCTGTGGAAGACATTTGTAATATTAGAATTCATGGAAAACAACCACAAATGGAAGATGAGGTAGCACCTTCTCTGCGATCCTAGCACTTGAGAGGTGGAGACAGGAAACCACTGGTTTGAAACCAGGCTAGACGATACAAGACCTCACCTCAAAGAAAGACTGGAACAAAGCAAAACAAGCAAAGATGTGTGGACTACCAACTAATTTAGACAAATTTATGTTCTTAGCCCACATGCTTTATAAAACTTTAAAACAAATTAATTCAGAGTATCAAAATATCACCATAATGATACATTTAAATCTTAGCATTAAGTAAGTAAAAATTGGAAAATATTTTTGGTTAGCTGGAATGTAATAAATAGCATCTGAAATATCTAATTCCACTGAAATATTTTTATCAAGTCCATATTAAAATTATCTTATTAAATGCTAAAATAAATTCTCATAGAAATGTATTTAACCACTATAAGTGCATTCATTTTGAATATCTTACCAATAACTTTTAAAACGATCATATGCAAGCCATATACTGGGACCCTGGCAACATAATATAGTAACAGGACAGGAGATTCAACTTGACTATTTCCCAGAATCATTTTTCTTATGAAGAGGATAATGCAGAATTCTTGCACATACTATAATGTACTAAGGAGGTCAATTAATTACTCCTTCTGCTTTCATCACCAACAACTTGACACACGGCTGCAATACGCTTGGTTTATGGAAGTGCTAACAAAAGGTACAGTGTCTATGGTACTTGGAATGTAACTGGCCCCATAATCTCATAGGAAGTGGCACTATTAGGAGGTGTGGCTTTGTTGGAGTAGGTGTGGCCTTGTTAGAGGAAGTGTGTCACCGTGGGGGCGGGCTTTCAGTTTCCTATGCTCAGGACACCACCCAGTGTCTCAGTCCACTTCCTGCTGCCAGCATGACGTAACACTCTCAGCTCCAGCACCATGTCTGCCTTCACGCTGCCATGTCCCACCATGATGACAATGGACTGAACCTCTGAAACTGTAAGCCAGCCACCCCAATTAAGTGTTTCCTTTATAAGAGTTGCTGTGGTCATGGTGTCTCTTCACAGCAATAACACTAAGAGAGTCTTTTAAGGTAATTGCTCTAAAATTCTTCTTAGAATTTATAATGTATCAAAAATTAAATTTTGAAATTCAAACTTAAAATTTTACCAAAAACAAAATAAAACCAATCTTATGTATTAGCTACTATAGGTTTTAGCTATGTTAAAATAGCTATATTTGAATATTCAGGTTTTACAAACAAGTTGTATTTCTAAAAGCCAATGATTGAAGTCAAATGTACACTTGTTTCCTGTTGTGGCAATCAATAAAATTTTCAACTAACTGGCTACCAAAATAATAATAAAGAATAATAAATTTTTTTGGAGGTGGGGTGGATTTCTCTGGGTAGCTCTGGCTGGCCTTGGGAGATCCACCTGCTTCTGCCTCCCAAGTGCTGGGATTAAAAGGCGTGCACCACTACCATCACCAGGCAGAAGAATAAATTTTCAAAAAAGACAAAAACAACAAACCAACAAATTTCCATTAAGAGCAAACATTTAGGAATTATTGTGTGATGATCTAGAAAGCCTACATCTTTAGCACATCATCTTACAATTTTACAGTTTACACTGTGTCAGCATGTTCCCAGGGTTTCAGCACACCGAGATAAAAAAAAAAAAAAGATGTATTTATTTATTATGTATACAGAGTGCCTGCAGGCCAGAAGAGGGCGCCACATCTCATTACAGATGGCTGTGAGCCACCATGTGGTTGCTGGGAATTGAACTCAGGACCTTTGGAAGATCAGTCAGTGCTCTTAATCTCTGAGCCATCTCTCCAGCCTGAGACGGTATATTTTTAAGAGTGACTTAAGAGACTACTCTCTCAAGTTCCCCTTTCTTCTCTCCAGGGTCACTCCCATTTGAGACAGACCAGGCTAGTCATAAAACCACCTGACGCCATCTTGTTCATTTACACCTCCAAGACGTGTGCTGTTGAAGCATCTAGAATGGGTTTCTGCCCACGTGGCAGTACAGCTTTCATCCTATCACTCAGAAGCAAAGGTAGATGGATCTCTAGGAGTTCTAGGCCACCCAGAGCTATACTGTCTCAAATACATAAGTAAATTCTGCTTGCTATAAATCAAATATCACAGTGCTCATCGACACTGAGAGACTATAAGAAAGGAATTGCATCTGGGCACAGTGGCTCATGTCTGCAATCCTAGCCTTCGGGAGGTAGGAGGACCAGAAGAGTTCAAGGTCACAATGAGACTGCCTCAAAACACAAATCCAAACATACTCTTCATTATCCCAAATGTAAGTTTTACAGTGACAACATATAAATAATTAAAACAGTAACAACACACACACACAATGCAAAACCTAAGAAACTAAAACATAAAATCAAGAGATTAGAATTAACATATAATTAAAACATGTTTGTGGCAGGCTGGAGCGAAGGCTGAGCTGTTAAAGGCTAGGCTCCCAACTGAACTATAAAACTGTCTGTGCCTTTTATGGATGTCATTTAGAGAAACTAAGAACAATTTACAGTCTGGTAGTGCGGTAAACTTCGGGGCAGGAGAGAGGCTTACCAGTAAGGTAAAAATATCTGTCACTCTTGCAGAGAACCCAGGCTTGCTTCTGAGCACCCACACAGTAGTTCAAAACCACCTGTAACCCGTTATGGGGGAATCTGAGGACTTCTTCTGACCTTGAGAGCACGAGGCACACATGCAGCACACATTCATACATGCAGGCAAAACACTCCCACCCATAAAATTAAAAAGTAAAATTCAAATTTAAAAAATTGATTAAATGTAAAAACAACTGCTGATCACATGCATATAACATTTAAGAATAACTTTAGAGAGACAAAGCATTTCCTTACAGGAAACATAGTGAAGATTTTTGTCATATTATTTCCAGAAAACCAGGAAAAGGTAACAAATAGCCGGGCGGTGGTGGCGCACACCTTTAACCCCAGCACTCGGGAGGCAGAGGCAGGCGGATGTCTGTGAGTTCAAGGCCAGCCTGGTCTACAGAGTGAGATCCAGGACAACCAGGGCTACATAGAGAAAAACCTGTCTCGAAAAACAAACAAGACAAAACAAACCCCCAAAAGGTAACAAATACAAAATACAAAGCTAACTCTAGGCCTCTGAGTTCTGACGCGGTCTAATTCAGAAGTGTTTCCTGAAGGCTCACACGTGGTATGGAAAGACAGACCGAAGAAGCAAGCAGGGTTACCTCACAGGTGTTGTAATCCTCAGAATCCAGCAGGCTGCAGAGCTTCGGTAAGAGATCAGGCCAATTCTGCAGTTCTCCCTTGGAGGCTATGGTTGTAATTAAAATACCTGGAAAGACAGCACACAATCATTAAAATGAAGTAGCTTCCGAAGACGTTTTCTTGACAAGCTTCACAAATACTTTAGAGAAACAGGAAGAGGAGGAAGAAATGACAACTGGGATGCGGTGAGCACATGCCTGCACTACAGCCAGGAGAGTGAAGGAAGGCAAGTCCCATCGCAACATCAACTTAAAAAAATGTAAGCCTCAAGTTGCAAGAAATCTTTAACTAAAATGTTTACTAAGTTCTTAATACGGTATAATACTGTACTGGGTGACAAGAAATCTAAAATTAGCCAACGGTCCTTGCCCTCAGGAGGCTCGGTCATTTGGCAATGTGGCAAGACTGGATGGGCACAGCAGCGCGTTCTGCAGCTCTGGCATCCTAAGGGAAGCTGGAGATGCTGACTACCATCTTACAGTCCACAGAAGAGCTCTACCCCAAAAACTACCTAGCCAAAAATGTCAAGAGTTGAGGTTAGAAACTGCTTGTCTAGATAAAAATCCTATACACTGATAATGTAGTATGCCATTATACATACCTCAAGAATTCTCTGTCAAGGGGATGAGTGAAGATCTGGTCTTCGATTCTTAGAAATGCCTTTCAGATAAACTATTTTACTTACAAAACATGTTCCCAAAAGTACTTTAAATCTTTTCTCATGTGAACTAAGATTAACTAATTTAAGAAATAATAAAAATTTTTCCCAGATTTCTTGGAAACCGATGTTTTACAACATGCTCATATTTATTTTCCTGAAGCAAAAAAAACTTGAGAAAACAAACAAATAAAAAAGGAAATCCCAATTCTAGGCAATGCTTCATGGGACGGTGGACAATTAAGTGATTGTAACACTGTGTTCCGCCCAGTAACTTCTCTCTTCAAGTCCCTCCTACTCTTCTGCTTCCTTTATTCTCCAACAAAACAGGAGGAGAATGGAGGAAGGTTTTTTCTTTTTATTAAAGTTGTTCTTTACAATTCATACACCCTAGTTACTGGCACCCTCACCCTCTTATTGCTCATTCTCTTCAACACCCTCTTTCTTCCTACAATTCCTTCTCCACATTCAGGGCTTTGTTTTTCGATCCATCCTTTGAGATTATTCACTGGAGCTTGGTGGATTCACCAGCGCTCACACCAATGAGGACAATGACTACGCCTCTCCCAGAGTCCTTCAGAAGCCAGCAGGTAGTAGGACCTCATGAACCCCTCCCTCCTCCACCCAAGACCCCAAGACGAACTGTTCACAGGGCCAGTCTAGTGCAGGCCCAGGACAGGTGAATTCGATGTCCATCTATGCCCAGAAGATGGCATTTCAAAGCCCTTCTCACTAGCTTCCAGTGCTTCCCTTCTTCCTACCCGCTTCTCCTGTGATGTGTCCTGAACTTAGAGAGGGTGGCAGAGCTGTGTTATTTGGGCCGAGGACTGAACCATCTCTCATCCTCATCCTCAGCACCACGAGCAGCTGTAAATCTCTGCATGTTTTTAAGCGCCACTCACTGGTCTTTTATTTTTAATTAATAACACAAAGCAGATAATTTAACTGGCTAATCTATTTCAAGTTGATAGCTTTATGTAGTTAATGTTTCAGATTTTTAAATTATTGAAAATTTTTAGCCAGGTGTGGCCCACACCTTCAATCTCAGCAGTCAGGGGGCAAAAATAAGGAGATCTAGTGAGTTAGTTCCATGCCAGCCAGAGGTGGAGTGAGACTACCTCAGAACACTCAGATTTCATAGCATTGTGAATTCTGGTAAGGGTTGCCCAACTGACAAAACGTTATGTAAACATTCCAAAACCCCAAGAATATTTAAGCTGTAAAAGTAAAGAAATACAATGAACTAAATTAAACGTACGCATTACCATTTCTGCCATAGTCTTTAACACATGCCAATCATTGCCTTAGCTATTCTACCCACACCCACCTTTGAACTCATAATTACTTTATCATATTCTAGACATCACTTGGAAACATACTGCAGTTACACCTGAAGTTAGATGAAAAAACTGTTGATTGCAGCAAAAAACTTCAATGGCCTTTCACAATCTGAATACCAAAGTACATAATAAAAACTAGACCTAAAACCCAAGAACCAGACATACTTTATGAAATGATATCAAGAAATACAGATTAACAGACATCAACAGTATTTCTATTCTGAAATAAGAAAACAAAAGGTAATATTTAATTAATTCTAAGCTTGACAAGGCTCAGGGCAGTGTGTGGCTATCGCATCTAAGGCCATGGGTTCAATTCCTAGAACCTCACGGGATCAATCCTAAAATAAACCCTGGTCCCAAACACTGTCAAAAGCTGTTGGCAAAGGAAATCCAGTCTTCACTCACTGAAAGGCAACTCTTCTGCCCCAGTACTTCCAACCTTCCAAGGTTAGTATACCAAATTCTACAGTCTGGACTACATACTAAAGGCAGGGTTATGATACGAGAGCTTAGGGAACCAACAATCTCACACTGAATTTCTGGATCTCACCCTTTCCTTCCAACTAACCTGCTTTTCTTCTGAAATCCCATTTTACTACATGTATATGGATTTCCTTCCGAGGTTTTACATAGAAATCACCGCATGCTCCACTCTTTTTAACCACTGCCAAGAGCTGGTGATGCACATGAGAATGACCTACGGAGCCTTAGTCTGTACCCCAAATTACAAATGGACCATACTCCTTAAACCGAAGTCAGAATAATGGTACTCTCTAACACGGAAATGTCTGGTGAGAGTTAAGAGCCTCACAAACACAAACAGTACTTCTCAAACCTAAAAGACAAACTATAAACCTAAGGGCCCCCGAGAACAAGAAACACTAAATGAGTCTATTTCACAGACGTTCATTTAAACAACCTGCTAGATCAACAGCATTCCAGGTCCTGGTCAAAGACAGCTTCTTACACCCACGGCAGGCGGCGGCAGTGGAGGTTTCTATGAAGTACACGCAGCTGCCACTTCTGTGGTGAGCCGCCGACATGTGTACAGACCGAACGGTCAGTGGTGTGCTCCCAAAGTGACTCATGCCAGCTATTAGAATTATCTTAATTTACTACTACATAAATGGTTTTTCAATCGCTGAAACCAAGCTGAACACGGAAAAGACTTAAAAAGCAAAGAAACCAAACCCTGCTGTTGGAGCAGACACAAAGGCGGCCAGTAAAACTAGAGTTCAATAGTAAAACTTTAGAATCCTATACTTATTGTTGCTATGAAACAAGGCTTTCTGTCCCTGCAGAGCGACACTAGAAATGACCCAAGGCATTGCAGACAACAGGGATGTCAGTGCACATAACCTGCATAAACGGCAGCATCCCAATTCCAGCCCTGATACCCCACTCTAACCAACTGATTCACCAACACCACCGGCCTTGGCTTCCCGGGGTTGCAGAGCTTTGACTGCAATGGTGAACATGACATAAGGATTTAAAACGCATAAACAAAAATTCCTGCAAAAAGAGCATCCCATTCCTAAAAGATTCCAAAACGGATACAAACTTTCTGTAACAGAACTTACCAACAGTGGCTCTGATCAGTGGAGAGGAGTCACCAATATTATTTAGACATTCACTTTTGATAAAGTCCGTTACACCGTTTGGGAAGTTCTGGAAATGAGCCTTCACATTGTTCTTCAAGATCAGACCGCTCAGTGATCTTGTGGGCTCATCTGTAAGGAGCAGCAACAGTACTGAGTTCTAAAAGAATCCTTATTGCAAAATGTACCAATAGCAATCACTTTAAAAGCATTTATAGTCAAGGATTGATTCCAACATTCCAACTTCTTTTCATTATAGTTTGTTTTAAAAATCACAAATTGTCAAAAATCAGCTCTATGATTTATGGTTCAGGGTTTCTCAACTTTGGCCCGACTGACATTTTCAGAGTAATTCTTTGGAGTAGGGCACTGTTTAGTCCATTTTAAGATGCTTAGTGGCATTACTGCAATGTCACAGATGTCACTATTCAGGCATGGCAATCTGAAATGTTTCAGATAACGCTAAAAGTCTCCTTGAAAGAAAACGACTCCTGAGAATCTCAAAAATTCTTCCACGTTGTGGGAGAAGTGGGGAGGGAGCAAATGTATAAGATATATAGGATCACTTTCACACAACACGACTGCTATGCTTTTTAACCTGTCTATTTGGGAGGAAACAGTAAAGCAAAAATCTTCCAAACCATTTAAAATAAACTGACTTTCAAAAACGTTCAAGATAGAGTAAGAGAGACAGCTCAGCCGTTCGAGGCTCATACTTCTCTTCATTCACTGCTAATGCTAACAGATGATACCAGGCTACCTACCCTCTTCTAAAAGCTCACAATGCACCCACACTAGCACAAGCATTACTGTATTCAATTTTTTTTTTTTTTTTTTTGTTTTTTGAGACAGGGTTTCTCTGTGTAGCTTTGTGCCTTTCCTGGAACTCGCTATGGAGACCAGGCTGGCCTCGAACTCACACAGATCCGCCTGGCTCTGCCTCCCAAGTGCTGGGATCCAAGTGCTGAGATCCAGGAAAAGGTGAAAAGCTACACAGAGAAACCCTGTCTCGAAAAACCAAAAACAAAAAACAAAAAACGGGTACTCGTCACATAGGACGGCTCACAAGCACTTGTAACTCCATCTCCAGGAGACATATCGAGGCACCCACACATACACAGCGTACACTGACCCAGGCAGCCAGGAACACACACAAATAAGAAAAAGGGGTAAAGCCCACATTAAAATGCTACCGCGGCACAACTGTTTGGCTCCCGTCACTCACTGTTCCGGTCAGGGTGCACCCCAATCCTGACTAGGAAAATCTTCAGGACTAAAGCAGTTCCGTGGCACACAGCCTATCCACATCACCACAGCTGCATGAACTGAGAGCACTCCGGCAACGCCTAAAAACACCTTTCCATTTCCAGTTAGCATGCACTTCAGTGAGCGACTTAAAACATTAAATCCTAAGTTTAAAACTTCACTGAACATCATCTTTGTCTAGAGTTAGATCCAGTTTCAAAAAGAAAAGGTAATATGAAATAAATGAACAGATATCTAACTTTCTCAAGGAAAATACCACAGCTGAATAATTTAGTAATAATTAGTTTAAGTGGTATCTATTTACTCATAGGAAATGTATTGTTTTTTACATTAAGTATGACAAGATGGAGAGTTTTAATAAACCATAAGGCAAAACCATTTAAAGTATACTTCCTGGGTCCAAATTCCATTTAAAAAGCTACCAATGAATTGCTTCCAACCCTTTAAAATAGGACTTTACACCATCAGGCCTTGATTTGCTCATCTGTAAAGTAAAGAAATAGACTAGCTCATCTCCGAGGCCTCTTCTGAACCTAAACATCTTACTCAGGTCAGATAACACCATAGAGGCAGAGGCACCTCTTCTGAGTTCGAGGCCAGCCTGATCTACACAGTGAGTTCCAGGGCTACAGAGTGAGACCCTACCTCTACAACAAATAATTTAAAAGAAAGCTCAACAAACAAAAATTTTATTTAATGATTCAACAACAAAATTACTAAATAATGGAGCTGGAGAGATGGCAGTTAAGAGCACCTGCTGCTCCTTAAGAGGACCTGTGCTCATTTCCCAGCACCCACATGGGGGCTCACAACCATCTGTAACTACAGTTTCGGGGGATTCTGATCTCTAGAAGCACCACATGCATGTGGTATACCTACACACATGCAGGCAAAACACTCCATACATAAAAATAAATCTTTTAAAGAGTAAGCATTTTCTGCCGGTAGTATTTGCTGAAGGAGGCGGAGCCAGGAGGATCACAAGTTCAAGGCCAGCCTGGGCTACACATTAAAAAAAAGAGTAAGCATTTTCATTGAAAGACAAAGTTATGTTCCTTCTCTAAAGTGGGTGGCCATAATGCCAGTAGAGGCTAGCTGGTTTTCTTAGAAAATGTAGGTATAGCATTCTTCTGGGCTGAAAGGAGATAAATTTATCAGTGGCAAAAGAAGAAATAAAAAAAAGTATTCTTTACACAAATACAAAACTCCCACTATATCCTTTGAAGAGAGTGCCTAAGAAATAGCCAAAATAAACTTTAGATTAAAAAAAAAATGTGAGTATCTTGTGGGTTTATAATTTAATAGGTCTATGTGTGTGTGTGTGTGTGTGTGTGTGTGTGTGTGTGTGTGTGTGTGTGTGTGTGTGTTGGGGGGGTTAGCTGTCTCTAAAATTTAATTTCTTCCTGTTATTTGAATTATGTATTTTCTTAAAAGTATCTTTGTATGCCAAGAAATTCTTAACAAATAAAAAAATGTAATACTACAACAACTCATTTGTGATTAGAGTAAGAAAGGATAGAGGACAGAGCACAAATAGGTTAAATTCTTAAAATAAAATTATTACAGAGCAGAATCTCATTTATAAATATTTTAGCTCTTTAAAAAAAGTGTGTTTTGGGCTGGAGAGATGGCTCAGAGGTTAAGAGCACTGACTGTTCTTCCGGAGGTCCTGAGTTCAATTCCCAGCAACCACATGGTGGCTCACAACCACCTGTAATGAGATCTGGTGCCCTCTTCTGGCCTGCAGTCATACATGCTGTATACATAATAAATAAATAAATAAATCTTAAAAAAAAAAAAAAAAAAAAAAAAAGTGTGTTTTACGCCAGGCGGTGGTGGTGCACACCTTTAATCCCAACACTCGGGAGGCAGAGCCAGGCGGATCTCTGTGAGTTCGAGGCCAGCCTGGGCTACCAAGTGAGTTCCAGGAATGGCGCAAAGCTACACAGAGAAACCCTGTCTCGAAAAACAAAACAACATCAACAACAACAAAAAAGTGTGTTTTAGCTAGGCGAAGCACATCTTTAATCCCAGGACTTAGGAGGCAGAGGCAGAGGCAGAGGCAGATGAATCTGAGTTCGAGGCCAGCCTGGTCTACAGATTTCCAGAACAGCCAGGGCTACACAGAGAAACCCTGCACTGAGGGGGGTGGGAGGGGGTGTGGGGGTTGCTGCTCTACAAATGAACTACACCTCTACACCTGTAGCCAAGCGGTTATTGATCACAAACTGATTTTTCTATACTAAGAAAAAAAGTATATTCCCAAGTATTTACCAAAGCAGAATAGTAATCACTGATTTTAAAAATTAACTAAAGCAATTTCTAGTTTAAAACCTAGATTTAGTTTTAACTTTTTTACTATGTCCCTCAATCACAAAAGCCACAAAAGTAACTAGGAAATCTGAGAACAAATCAAAAGAATCACTAAAGTGTGAATGAATTATCAAATCTTTACTTCCGTAATGGGCTAGAAACCAGAGCTGAGATCTTATAGGATCTGGGTGTCCATCAGGCATTTCCAGCTGAAAGAAGCAGGACAGGCTAACTGCCTTAGTGTCAGAGTCCAACAGCTTCCTCTACAGCCCAAGCACTGTTTTGACTATGGTTTCTGAAACACCCACTGCCAAACAAGCGACAGCGCCCTCACTCAGAGGCCAGAAAACGGTCAATGCTTATCTAGGTGTCTGCAGTGTTCCAGGAAGGGACATTCAACACTCAGTGTTATAAAGAACACGCCTCACTATAATATGAGCTCAGTGAGGGCAATGATCAGTATTTGTTTTATTCGTATTTATTTCCCACGGCCTGTAAATTGTCTGACAAAGAAGCAGTGCTAACAAATAATTTGTGTAATAAAGTCCAGAAGGACATATGACATGTATTAGGAACAGTCAAAGACCATGTCATTTAAAAAACAGACTAGTTAGTTTTAAAGTAATGTAGGAATAACTTAAAAGGAAAACTGTAATAGTTAATGACTCCAGTTGTTAATAACTTTAAAAAAGTATATAATTATAAATTAGAATAAAGTTCAGAGACAATAATTGGATGAAGTGTTTTCAGGATTTTTTCTATAATGAATATACACCTATAGTCAGGTAATTTTTAAACCCTACATTCAATCTGCATACTATTAGAAGTCAACCTTTGCTATACTCATATACAAACAATGAATCAAAACACCAAGACAGACTGTACAACACATTTCCCAACTGCAAATAATGAAGGGACTTATCAGTACCCAATCAGAAGGAGCATGCTTATTACCCATCTAAATATTGGAATGGTAAAAACTCTCTAGGCGGGACATCTGACATCCATCAATGGGATGGCAAAATGAAATCCTTTGAAATTAATGATTCACAGTATGTAGATCTTAATAGTGATAAAAGATGCTTTTTGTTAATTAGCTACACAAGCTCTACTTACCTTCAGATTTTAATTTTGTAAGAACAAAAATCAAGTAGTTGTTAAAATCTGGATATTGATTGAGTTGTTCCAGTTTCTAGAACAAACAGTAGTTAAGGAAACTTCTCTGTATAATCAAAGAAAGAAATTAAGCATTTTTAAATCTAACAATCAAAAATCCTTTTTACAGTATTTTTAGGCTTCCACTTTTTTTAAGAATATTTACTTATTAAATCAAACTTGATGGTATTTACGACACACTAGTACTTGTTAAAAAAACAAAACCTTTGAGTTCCTTATGGCTAAAATACTGCATCAAATATATTCAATGAGACATAAGTGAAGGTAAGCTTATGCACGCCCAATAAATCAATGCATTTTCAAAAACAGAGTTGATAACTTTAAAACATCCTAACCTAGTAAGTATTTAAGCACAAAAGACAAAATAATGAAAACATCCTAAAGAAATAAATGAGCTCAAGAGCTTTTGAGGAAATTAGCAAGATAGCCTTTTCTTTTCTTTCTTTCTTTCTTTTTTTTTTTTGACTCATTAGTTCTTTAGAATTTAAAAAGGACCAAATGCCATTTGTGGCCATGTCTCCACACCAATTCTTTACAAAGTTAGTCATATCAATTCTCTTCCATCCCAGGAGGACAGGTGAGGACATAAACTGGCAGGTGACAGTGACGTATGTGCTTGCCTACAGTGTTCTACTGCACCGAGAGATTAAAGTGTTTTCACCACAGAAATCTCCATCATCCAATACACTAGTACACTAAGTAAGCTTTTTACACATCAGAAATGGCCTCAAAATGCCTAGGGTCAGGATGTAAATTCTAGCAAAATATACCTTAGTGAAACTCCAAAATCTAACTACTTTCTGCAAAACAAGGATTATTTGTTTTAGTGTGCTGATGTTAATAAATTTTATCTATATTTTTCTGAAAAGACTTATTCCCATACAACTTAACACACACATATATACATCCATGTATCTGTATAAGTAACAGTCTTTCAGAAAGTGCTCAAGCCTATACAGAATAAATCTCTATGCTAAGCAGACAGAAAGAACAGGCCACCGATAGCACTCTAAAATCCCTTCAGTCTCCCAAGTGCTGGGGTTACAGAGGTGGCAGGACCATGCTTGATTAATTTGTTCTTACTCAGAGAACATAATACGCTCTGAATATAAAGTATAAACTGTATACTGACTACTGGACTGGTCCAAGCACCATACTTGGTATACAATAGGTATTTAAAACAAGAAATTAAAATACTTAGTCCTACAGAAATTACAATGCAATTCTGGACTTGGTTAATTTTAGAAACCAATTATTTTGTATAACAATACCGACATTTTTCAACTTCTAATGATAACACAAATTAAGACTTAATCTACATCGTGGTTCAGATAAAAGCTCCACTATACTCCAAACTACTATTTTCCCTAGTCTCAAAGGCATTCAAACAAAATGTCTTTTGAAACAATCCAAGTAGATCTAAGTCACTATCCCATCCATTTTTAATCGGGTCGTGTCATAAGCAGTCATCTACTGGAGAGCTGAGGTTACAGCAACGCAGTGCTTCTTTGAAATCCTCTAGTATCTTCACCTCTATGGTGTTTTAAAATGAAATAAGCTCGAACACCAGGAGCTTTTATTTACTAAGTTCCCCATTAGGTGATTTTGCTGCTTACTAAAAACAGTAACAGGAGAATTTGCTGCGAACACTGGAGACTTAAGTTCTTAAAGAATTAACTTGATTGGGCTTAACAGGGGTTAACTGGTTGAGATCTGGGAGTTCCTTCTTTCTGGAGCCTGCGGGAGCTCTCCACCCGTGCACACCTGTAAATGCACTATCCTTCCCCCTGCAACTGTGGCAATAGGACCGCTACCCCGGCACTCAGCACACAGTAAGCCCTGCCTGGGGTAACTGTAGTCCAGCCTTGGGCCAAAGCTTTACCCCGCAAACCCCACTGGAGCGCCGGGAAGCCTGCAACAGGTGGTAACGGGAGCACTCCCGAGCCGCCAGGCTTTCGGGCGCGGCTGGAGAAAGCCCCGGGCCCTCCCGACAGTTCAAACCCCGCGCCAGCTCCACCCCCGGCCGCGCCGCGCCGCGCCGCTCAGCCCCGCGCAGGCCCGGCGCCCCCGCCCCGCCGTGCATTGTGTGGGCCCGGCCGCTCCCGCTCGGCGGCGGGGACGTGGCGGCCCGGCACGTGTGGCCTCCCCGGCGGCGGCCCGGAAGCAGCGGCCGAGCCCCACGCGGCGGCGGCGGAGGCGGCGGCGGGCCTGGCGGGCTGCGGCCGCGTGCGCGAGGCCGGGCGGGGGCCGCGGGCGGGCGGGCGGGAGGGGCGGCGGGCGGCGGCGCGAGGCCCCGCACGGCAAGGATACTTGTTGCACGGTCCTCTGGATGGTGGTGTCTGGAGACTGGGACTCCTTGAGCAGCTGCAGGATCTGCTGAAGCCCTTGCTCGTCGGGTTTCCACTCATACTCCATCTTGGTTTGCTGCAAATAAAGCCAGACACAGGAAGAGACGAGCAGATGTTAGTCCCGCGCACAGGCCCGCCGCGCGTCCACGCGCGCACCCGCCCGCCGCCGCCGCCGCCCAGCCCCGGCCCCAACCGAGGCTCGGACCCGATGCCCGGCCGGACCGCTCCGCAGCTCCGCGCCAACGTCCGCTGTGCCTGTGCCGCCGCGGCCGCCTCGAGCGCCAGGAGCCGACCAGACTGAGTCACCGCGAATTTGCAATCTGGCCCCAAGATCCGCTCACGGGAGCCCCCTGGGTCCTAGTGCCACGGAGCGCTCTCAGTCCAGCCCAACTCATTCAGCCAGGCTAGGTACACTGAAGGCTACTCCAAAGCAAGCCTTGCGAAAGCAGCCCCTGTAGAAATCGGACTCGGCTCGTTATTTTAAATAAGCGTGGTGGAATAACGACAGCGACTGGACTGGGGGAGACGCCGGTAACTCCCCTGACAGCTCAACAGTGAAAAGAAAAGCACTTGCACTTCAACTTAATATAAAAACTATATTAGTCGTTCAAATAAAATATTAAGGGTGCTTTGCAATCATAACCACACCTCAAAAACATTAAATGCAACCTTTGAAGAACGTCGATGGAAAACATGCATCCTTTCATACACCTCAACTTAGGAACTCAGTAAGTGAAATAAATTCCATCACAAAATAACTGCCTTCCACAAAGGGCTGTGGGAAGAAGGAAAAACAAGAAAAATCATGTAGTTTACAATGGGGTAGTGTTTAATTCTGGTAAAGTATTCTCACCGGTCACCCCTCCACTTGATTCTAAAACCTAGTGAGGTGTATTATTTGCCCTCACTAAAGCTGAGCACATCACTGCAAAGGTTAATCGGTGGAGACCGGGAATTAAAGTGTGAGCTGCATCTGCTACAGCAAACTGAGGCGACTGTTATCAATGGCACAGTTTCATTACAATTAAATTCTCGAACAAAACCAATAAAACTAAAGCATTAACTTAATTAATTTTAATAAGCAAACCTATGAAAGGCTTGGTGAAGGAGAGGATTCTCATCGACTCTACTACTAGATTAATGGTTTAACAACTTTAGTTAGTAAAGCCACGTCCTAGCAGGTTAATTTTTCCCCGATGGTACTAAAATCCTCTAACTGACCTTGTCCTTTCCTTCATTTTTAAAAAATGTTTTCCCCTTCTCTCCTTCACTGTTTTGTGCTTCTTATCTGTAACATGACATTGCTCAACATCTTCCATTGGCTTCCTAAACAGGGCAAACAAAATCAATTGTTCTTCCAAAGGAACAGCAACAACAAAAACAACTAACTACACCAAACCCACAACCCACAACTCATCCGGACATAACAAATACTGATGTAGTAAGGTTTGTATTCCAGTTTTCCTAGTATCTGTTGATACTGTAATGTTTTACAATACGTACATTGTATTTTTTTTTTTTACATTATGTAATAGGAATTCTCATTTCTTCCCTGGCTTTAAATATTACTTAATTTAAGAAAATATTTTAAAACATATAGTGTTCCATTATATTGCTGTGCTGTAAATTTTTTAAACTTTTAATTGAAAGTCACAAAACAGTACAAATTGTAAGCATATAACCAGATGGACTTCTACAAGTGAACACAACTACTCGATCCACACCCAGTCAAGATGGAGGTCTCTCATGCTGGTTAGCACAATAAGCCCTAGTATAATTTCTATCATAAACTATGCTTTTTTTCTAACTTCAAAAGCTTTTATTAAATTGCAAGAACTACATTATACTAAAATAACATGGTCACACAAGTAAAGTTGATTCTTCCCACCACCAAGCTTACCTCTGAGACAATGATACTAAATTTGATCTATTTTTCCACTGTTCTCTAGTCTCAGTTACTACATACAGTGTTATGGCTGAAATATGACATGGCCCCAGGCTCACGTGTCTGAACCCTTGATTTCAGATGGTATACTATCGAGGAATGTGCTGGAAGTCTTTAGGAGGCATCACTTCTCTGGAGGAAATGGGTCACTGGGGGGGTGGGGGGTGGGCATAGAGGTTTTACGCCCACCTTTAGACTCCTGTTTAGTCTCTGCTCCCTGTTCCTTTGAACGTTCCTAGTCTATGGAGCAACAGGACGACATGCTTGCCCACCATGATGGATGGCTTTCTGCCATAATAGACTATCTCCACCAAATCAACTTTGCTTCTTTATATTGCTTCTATCAGAAAATGTATCACAACAACGAGAAAAAAAAATAACTAAGGCATATAGTCCTTCTTTGTTAGATAATACTCCATGCTACGCTAGTACTAACTCTACAACCTTTCATATATAATATAGCACCAATCATAACTCCAGGCCAGTGCGTGTAGTTAGCACCTGATGAAATAGCCTACTTATTCCCTCAGGGCCTCTTCAATGAAAAACTAAATCCAGGGGCTAATAGTCACCCAGTCAGAAAAGCAGTCATCACACCCATTCTAAAGGTGGTTCCCAAAAGATGTACTACATTATCAGAATATTACCACACTTCATTCAAATAAACAGGATATTTATTTATTTAGAGTCAGGGTCTCACTATGTAGGCCTGGCTGTCCTAGAACTCACTATGTAGACCAGGCTGGCTCAAAGATTGCCTGCCTCTCTCTGCCTGAGTGATGGGCTCAAAGATGTGCTCCATTATGCATGGCTCTTTATTTTTTTTCCCAAACAGTTTAGTATTAAGAATATCTAGCAGGGAGGTGGTCGTGCATACCTTTATTCCCAGCACTTGGAAGGCAAAGCCAGGCAGATCTCTGTGAGTTAGAGGCCAGCCTGGGCTACAGAGTGAGTTCCAGGAAAGGCGCAAAGCTACACAGAGAAACCTTGTCTCAAAAAAAAAAAAAAAAAAAAAAAAAAGAATATCTAATTTGGCCAAGTGGTAGTGGCACATGCCTTTAATCCCAGCACTCGGGAGGCAGAGCCAGTCGGATCTCTGTGAGTTCAAGGCTGGCCTGGTCTACAGAGCGAGAGCCAGGAAAGGCACCAAAACTACACAGAGAAACCCTAATTTGAGCTGGGTTTGGTGGCACATGACTTGAATCTCAGCACTAAGGAGGCAGTGGCAGGCAGATCTTCTGAGTTAGAGGCCAGCCTGGTCTGCAGAGTGAGAGCAAGCACAGTCAGCACTAAACAGGGAAACATCCCCCCCCCCCAAAAAAAATCTAATTAATATCTAATTTGACCAGACAACGCTGATAAGTGATCTCCAATACCATATCAAAGTTATCTATAACAAAAGGCTCTCAAAAATATTTGATTTACAACACTTTTTAATAAGTGTGGCAAAGCAAAGCATGGTGGCCTGTGCCTATAATCTCAGCACTCAGGAGGGTTAGTCAAAAGGATCAAGAGTTCAAAGCCAGCCTAGGCTACCTAACTAGAACCTGCCAAAACATAATAAAGCATACCACTGCAATTATAAACAGGTAAAATTTTCCACTTCAGCCATTCTTAGTGTGCAGTCGCAGCGTCAAGTTCATTCTCATTACTGGGTCACAGCTGCCACTGTCATCTCTAGAGCTTACCTCAGTTTACCAGCGATCAAATCAAAGTCATATCTCAGAGTAGGCAGAGCCATTTCAGAGTCAATTAGATAACAAGATAACCAAGCATACCAGCTTTACATGAGGTAGAAACCACTTATTATTTAAAGAACATTTATGTTAATTCAATAGAATATCAAAAGTAATAAAGATTTTCTTCTAACATTTAAATAATTACTGGATGACTTACTTTTTTCATAGTTGAAGACTCACACCTAAATGTGTCAAAAAAAGTAACATCCAATGGTAAATAAAAACCCAAAAGGCAGCTCTTGGAGAGCCACCTAGAGTCAAGCAGTCTGAAGGTTAGTCTGCTTTGCATATGAGTTCCAGGCCAGTCAAGGCTTCAGAGTGAGACTCTGTCCCAAAAAGCATGAATAAACAAATCAACTAGTTGAGAGAGGAAGACTAAGATGCTGTGGAAACCTAGGCAAGTCAATCACTCCTCGGAGCCTTAGTTTCCCAACTACTGAATGGGAGTATACCAACTTCAATTAGATTATAGACAGATGATGCTCAGCACAGACTCTCAACGACTTGAAAAAAAGTAGTTATCAGAGTTAACCAAGGGGCTGGAGAGATGGCTCAGTGGTTAAGAGCACTGGCTACTCTTCCAAAATATCCAGGCGCCATTCCCAGCACCCACATGGCAGCTCACAACTGCCTGTCCCTCCAGTTCTGGAGAAATCTGATGTCTTCTGGCCTCCACAGGCAACACTCATATGCAGTGGTGCATTGACACATGAAGGCAAAACCCCAACACACAGAAAGAGAGAGAGAGAGAGACAGACAGACAGACAGACAGATAGCCGGGCATAGCACGCCTTAATCCCAGCATTCAGGAGGCAGAGCAGATGGATCTCTGTGAGTTCAAGGCCAGCCTGGTCTATATAGTGAGTTCTAAGACAAGCTACATAGTGAGACTCTGTCTCAAAAAAATCCCAAAAAAAGGGGGGAAAAAAGTTAACCAATAGGGCTGGTTAAGAGCACTGGCTGCTCTTCTAGAGGAACAAGAATGGAATCCCAGCACCCACATGGCAGTTCAAAACCATCTGTAAATCCAGTCCCTCGGGCTCCAGTGCCCTCTTCTGGCCTCTGCAGGCACCGAGCACCCATGTGGTGCATTAAGTTGAGTGAACAAATATTTGTTAGATACTACTGTGTTGCTACTCATTCAACTGAATAAACATGAAGTTGAGCAATTATCTCATGCATGGTGAGCACTGGAGACTCAAAGGTAAGTAAAATACAGTTCTCAATGAGAGAGATGGACAAACTGTCCACTAAGGAGTGCTAAGGGAAACAGGCAAATACATTCTGCTAGGAAAGAGAAATGTTTCCCTCATCGCTTCAAAGCTCTTCCTCCATTTCAATAAAATGCAAACAACTGTTTGCCAAACAGTCACAAGTTCCCACCTACATGTTGCGTCACCATGAAGTGATACATGTGGCCATCAGTGACAGGACTTCCCCAAAGGTAAATAAGGTGTGGTAGTGGTAGCGTTCCAAAGGAAACATGGCATCATCACCCTAGTGGATGGAACACTGCAGTTTTACTCCTAGAAAAGTGTGTGTGTGTGTGTGTGTGTGTGTGTGTGTGTGTGTGTGTGTGTGTGTGTGTACTGGAACGTGTGTGTCTACTGCAACACTGAGTTTTACTCCTAGAAAAGTATGTGTCTATGTGTACACATAATAACCTTGCCAAGAGTTCCATGTGTATATGTAAATAAGAGTAAGGCTATTGTCTCTGAAAACTATAAACACATTTTTGTTTCACCTCTATGAGACGTTCTAGTAGAACATTCACAATCATACAGGATGGCTTAGGGCAGTTCTTCCCAGTGAACATCCAACACCACTCTGTCTTACCCTATAAATGAAGAGTATCTCTTAGTCATGACGTCATTCCCCGTCAGCAGCATCGAGTCAGTGAGGAAAGTCTACAGCAAGGAAAGAGTACGAGACTAAGACAGCAGAATACTAATCCAGCTGTGAGGTCGGGAAAGAACTTCCGTCAAGAACTGATTTTTCACTTAAGATCTAACAGACCAAGAGCCAAAGCAAATGTGAGGAGGGTGGAGACTGGCAGTGGTGGGGGGGTGGGGAGGGGGGACTTTAAGGACCCACGGCCTGTAGCCGCGTCGTGAGGCGGGGAAAGGCAAACTCACGGAAAGCTCCTCCTACCAAGAAGATGCCCATCTTCTGCTCTGGACTTCCATGCTGTTTGGCTAATGTTCACAGGGATTTTGCAAACCCCTCAGGCCACAGCTGACAGCAGGAGAAGCCACAGGAAACCTAACTGTCCAAACTTCACCTGGAGTTCCAGTGTCAGAAGGGTAGTCATGTTCCACTAGAAGTTCAAGTTTGGGCCTTGAACTGTAGAAGACTTAAGCACTGTTCTATACATGTGGGTCATGGTGGTACTGGTCTTTATTCCCAGCATTCAGGAGGCAGAGGCAGAGCCTGCACCAAGTGAGTTCAAAGCTAGCCTATCTAAAACAACAAAAACCCAATAGAGTACTGTGTCAATAACAGCGGTGGCTAACATTTTTTTTGAGAGCCAAGCAGTTTTCTAAGTGCTTCCATATGATAACTAATTAAATTTCACAACTTCATGACACGGTACTGATAGTAACCACATGCAACGGATAAGCAAATTGACTCACGGGGAAGTCACTTGCCTAAGGTTACTCAGCAAGGAGATGGCGAGGCTATGACTCTACCCAAACTGGAGTGGTGGTGCTGTAACCCCAGTTCTGAGGAGAGGGAGGAGGTCACAAGTTCAAATCCCTGTCTCCAAACATTAAACAAAGACCACCCATGAAGGGACTCTGGTATCAAATCAGGGTCCAGGTCCTGATATGCTGCCCTTTCCAACAGAAATTCAATCTGTGACCTGGGAAACCAATTGTAAAACACACGAGTCCACACAATAATATACTGTATGCCTCTGTGTGAGGTGAAAAAGTAAAGCCATTCTTTACTACGTTAAAAATCCGAACAGACCTCAAAAATCAGTCTAAGGGAGATATTTTGACATCGCTGAGTTAAAAATGTTCTAGATCTAAGTCTTCACTAAGTCCCCTTGTTGTACATGCATACCATGTATTACTTTCATTAAAAAGCATGTGAATCAAAGCAGAGCTTAAGAGTCGTGCTGAATCATTTGCAGAATAAAAATTTAAGACATAGACTCCCGCAGTAAACGTCTCTTACTTTGGCTTTTCCCTGGAGGGGAAGGGGGATGCTATGATGAGCAAGGAGGAAGGGGAAACAGATATCCATGGGACGGAAAAAGAACATCCACTGGGTGGAAGGGCGGGGGGGTGAGGCCAAACTCAGGACGAATCTAACCCAGTTCAGGAACTGAGCTCAATTAGACTGGAAAGCAGCAAAGAGGGCAGTGGTGGAGGTCAGGGAGGCTGAACCTGGGGCCTCAAGCATCCTAGGCAAGTACTGTAACCACTGAGCTACACTCCCAGCCAGACAGTCTATTTAACATGGTATTAGACACATGAGTTTTAAAACACTCTTGACTGGTTGACTGCTTAGGATAAATGGTTCAATTAGCCACTTGGAAGAAACATGCTAAGAAGTTAAAATCTTCATTTCCCAGCAGCACAAACTTAATTGGTGCCAAAGTGCTGGAAGATAGGCAGAAGAGAGAGAACTTTAAATAAATGTATTCTCAGCATGCAGAAGACCTTTGACCACTAGAAATGCCACCGACATGAAAAGGTGTGTCTCAGTGACTGAGTGACAAGGGAGAAAAGCCTGACCCCCAAATTCAATCCGATCTCTACACAAGCACTTCTTAGACTCCCGCTTATCCAATTCACCACAGTGTGAGGAGACAGGCACTAATCCACCACATAGGGGTAGAAGCTGGGAGAGGTTATGCAGCCTGTTTAATTTATATGGGACAGAGGGAGTTACTCAACACCAAATTATGACTCCCCAAGTCTGTACAGAGCTGAGTAATAACAGTAATCCACGTGCCAGGCTTTATACTGCTGTTTAAATGTGTTTAATTCCATGCATATATACTATTATTATCTCTACTTTCCAGGAGGATGGGACGGAAGAGAACGAAAGCAGTGTGTCCAGCCACAGACAGTATAAACAAAAAGCCAGGATTCCAAGGTCTGCCTGACCAGGGCCAGCACACACCCTACCCCGTTGCCTGTGGCACTCCACACGTGTGACTCGTCAGAACTTAACAGTGGGCAAGCAGTGGACACTCCTGGGGACACTTTCCCCATCCTACCTATCACCGAGAACTCGGCAGCCCTCCTGAAGCTACCCTCTCCAGTTCAGTCACTTCAGGTCTGAGGACTGTACCTTGTGTCTAGAGCTCCTTTCTCTGTGTGTGAAGGCCATCCTCAGGGACTGTCTGTCCACTTTAGGAAACAAGGTCTGTCACCAATTAGACAAGGATGGCCGGCCACCTGGGACTCACTCTGCCTCCCCAGTGCCGGGATTGTTAGCATGTAACCTATGCCTGGCTTTTTGCCTGTGTGTGTGTGTGTGTGTGTGTGTGTGTGTGTGTGTGTGTGTGTGTGTGTGTGTGTGTGTTGGAGATCAAGCACGTCTTTATGCTTGCAGAGTAAGGCACTTTACCAACAGAGCTATCCCATCGGCCTCATTTTTTAGAGTTTAACCTTTTAATCTTTAATCAAAACAAAAGGCTGATAGGACTGGTGTCTCTTTATATTTAACTTTTGATAATACTTGTCATTTGCAAAAAAAAAACAGCAGTTCCTTGTTGAGTTCTATAACAAATATAACCATCATAGTGGGTCTCCGTCTCCATGTATCGTTGTGTAACTTAAGCCAATGATTTCTGAACTCCAATCATATAATCACTAGAGACTTGCAACTGGATGAGAAGCAGTCGACCTCAGTATGTCTACCTCTGGAAACGCTCAGTGCTTCTTACTCTAGTGAGCGATTTCTGAACTAAAAGGACAAAAACAGAAGAAAAGAACAGACGCAGGTTTAACTGGTTAATATGGAAACCTAGCGGTCAGAAGGCTAACGAAACTAAAACTTAAGAGCATACTGTTCAGTTACTGAAGAATTTGTACCACAGAGCTGGAGAGATGGTTCAGTGGTTAACAGTGCTGTTCTTGCAGCGGACCTCGGTTCCACTCCCAGGACCAACATCAGGTGGCTCACAACCACCTGTGACTCCAGCTCAGGAGGATCCTATGCCTTCTGGCCTCCCAGGCACCTAAACCTTTGTGCACACATGTGGAGACACACACACACACACACACACACACACACACACACACACACACACACGGAGGGAAGGAGAGGGAAGGGAGAGGAAGAAGGAGAGACTAAATCTTAAGAAGTAATTTGTACTTTTCAGCGCAGACATACCAGAGGCTTTGTCATTTAATGGTGACAGAGACTGGGTAAGGAATTGCACTTAGGCCCAATGGCAGAAAAGGAAACCTAGAAGAGTTCAGTTTTGGGTGGAAGAACAAAAGTACTTATTTCTAACAAATTCCAAGTAAAACCAACCAAAGTCAAAATGACGGCCCTTGATTGGCAGTCCACCCTGTGAGTAACCCCGATCCTGGCCGCGACACCAGAAGGAAAGAGTGGGTTCCAGGCCTCCAGCACTGCAGTGTCTGTCACTAGGGTGTACCGGTGCTCGTCCATGGCGACATCACAGGGCTGTTTCTCTAAACAGAATTAGTGCCACTGCTTACTGTAATGAGACACAGGACACAGGCCCTGGGACACGGAGTTAAGGGAAAAGCTTCTTTAAATTCTCCTCTATTACAACAACATGATTATAAATTTTATTTTAGAACATTGATTATTGCCAAGAGGTTTTAATAATTTCAAAATGCTTTTGTATTTGATTTGTTCAAAATTCTCACTTGAATTGAGGAGCTAGTCTTAGTGATGTTAAATTAAAACTCACTAAAAGTCACTTAGCTACTAAGTGTTAACTGAGCTGGGCCGGGTGGTGGCGCACGCCTTTAATACCAGCACTCAGGAGGCAGAGCCAGGCGGATCTCTGTGAGTTCGAGGCCAGCCTGGGCTACCAAGTGAGTTCCAGGAAAGGCGCAAAGCTACACAGAGAAACCCTGTCTCAAAAAACGGAGAGAAAAAAAAAAAAAAGAACAGAGCTGGGAGGCCAGAGAGAGGTTCTATGGTTAAGAGCACTTGCTGCTCTCGCAGAAGATTGGGGTTTGGTGCCCAAAAGTCACATGGAGGCTCCCAACTGTTAACTCCAGGCGCTCCAGCACCCTCTTAAGAGTATCAGGCACATGTCATGTGCATCCAAGCATTCAGTCAGGACACTCATGCACATAAATAAAAATAAATATTAAAAAAGAATCAGGCTGGAATGTCTTCCTATTCTGAGTTCAATGTTTCTACTATACTGCTTTGGTTCATAGGTAATTATGTAAGTACAATCAACAACAACAAAAAAAAAAAAAACGGTAGCCTGTCTTAAAGAAACGTTCCTCTGTTGCTGGATTTTAACTCACTGGTTTTGATGCTGGCACGCATAAATGCCAGAGACAGTGATAGTGCCTGGTAAAGTGCTGGTACCGAGCGAATGAAACCACACCAGCATCATGTAAGCTACTGCTCTTACTAAATGTAAGAGTTAGTAAGAGGAGGAGGATTTTTAAAAAAAGGCCAATTCTTCTTCCCATGAAACGTCTGAAATTGTTAAGTCAATATAAGGAAGGGTCCAATACTTTACAGGTGCTATTGTACATATTTATCAAGTGAGCCATGCCTGAGACTAAAACAGAAAACTAGCTGACTCTAGGAAAACACTAGACAGCCCATGGGCTAACTAACCACCACATACCGTCTTGAGGACAGCACGCCACTTCACTGCTCGACTGCTCTCAAGTTCTCAGACAGCCTGGCTAGTTCGCACTCATCTCCCAACTATCCTGAAGTACAGTGCATCGATTCGGTGCATATCTTACCATCTCAAAGGAAACAGAAAAAGGAGCCCAGGGCTGTGTTCACTCTCAAGGATTAAATTAGAAAATGGCCAGAGCAGTGTGAAGAGTAATGGTTAAAACACAGTAAGCGGTTAGAGATGCGATTAGCAGCGGTGTTTACCTAATCTTCCACCTGTTCACTAACGAACGGCACACTCACTCGTAACGGGGTGCATCTCAGTAATGTTCAGCTCCAGGACAGACACAGCAGAAAAACACAGCAAAGGAAATTAACTTTAAAAGCTTTTTCACACTTATTTAATTTTTGTGTATATGGATTTTTATCTGCTTGTATGTACGTACCCCACACATGTGCCTGGTGCCCACCGAGATCAGAAGAGGGTATCAGGTCCCCTGGAACTGCAGCTACAGCTGTGAGGCCCCAGGTGGGTCTGGGGACTGAACGCCAGGGCTCCTGTGGCTCCACAAGAGCAGCAAGCACCGGTAACGGCTGACCCATCTCCCACGCCCGGCCCAGAAATCAAGTTTTGTAGTTTTAGTTCCTAAGCTGAATCTTATTTACACACACACACACACACACACACACACACACACACACACACACACTTTAACTGCTATGAGTATAACCCCAGTTCTCTCGATTTTACTTTTTCAGGAATCTTTCTGAGCACAGTTAATGATCTGCAAAGTGAGCCAATGAAAAGATGAAATAAGGATATAAAGAGCCACAGCTGCATTCATTGCTTCACACTACACTGCCTACTGAAACTGTCAGTAAAACTCAAGATTTCCCAAGCCAACCTACACCATCGGCAACAGTAAGATGAAGAGGATGTGCATCAGTTTTGTGTTATCAGAGGACATTCAACAGAGCGTGCTGTTTCACTTGTCATCTAAAGGGGAGGAGCCCTGCTGGGGTTTGAATGTACACTGAAACCCACTTTCCAGAGGACAGTCAAGAGCGAGTCTTTGGAAGGTGAAAAGGGCTTAGGAGAGGGTCGAGGTGGATTGCTGGCCCTTCCATTCTTACTCCGCCGCATGCCATAACCACATGAAGACACAGCAAAAAACCAGGAAGGGCTCCACCCAGTCTTCTGCTACAGTGGGGTCAGCAGGCTCACACAGGTGATACCGGAGAACCAGAAAAACTGAGAAAACAGCAGAGGAATAGGAGAAACAAACAGAGACATGGAAACCAAGTGATGAATATTAAATCAGATAGGAGTTTAATATGCCTGAAAAAATTAAGAGAAAAAGACAGGGTTTGGTTGATGGTGATCTTCATAGTCTGCAGAGACAGATAAAATACATCACAAGAAAACTTTAAAGTCAAAAAGTGGGGGAAATGTGCAGAAAATATAATCAAACAAAAGATGTTACCACCTAACTAGAAGTTTTAGTACAAAAAGCGGTACTATATAGTCCGAGTGTTCAAATATGTTTTCTTTTTTAAAAAAAATTATATTGGGGCTGGAGAGATGGCTCAGAGGTTAAGAGCACTGACTGCTCTTCCAGAGGACCTGAGTTCAATTCCCAGCAACCACATGGTGGCTCACAACCATCTGTAATGAGGTCTGGCACCTTTTTTCTGTGTACATAATAAGTAAATCTTTAAAAAAAATTACATTGAACATTATTTTAACATTATTAATTTGTCAAAGTAAAACACACACACTTCTATCACTCACTATACAGTGGTTCACACATCCCTATTTTTATGATGTGCCAACACTTTGCTTGAAAGTTTGGCTTTGGCCGGGCGGTGGTGGCGCACGCCTTTAATCCCAGCACTCGGGAGGCAGAGCCAGGCGGATCTCTGTGAGTTCGAGGCCAGCCTGGGCTACCAAGTGAGCTCCAGGAAAGGCGCAAAGCTACGCAGAGAAACCCTGGCTCGAAAAACCAAAAAAAAAAAAAAAAAAAAGAAAGTTTGGCTTTGTTTCCTGTGTTCTCTCTTGTGTTCCATCCTGTGAAGACATTCCCTCCTAACTGCTGTTAGACTGATTTGCAGCACACCTAAATGGCATGGAGGACAGCAGGGAATCACAGGAGTTTTCCTGTTGCTGGGGCATAAATAGTAAACCCAACGTTGACTAATGTCACTGAGAACTTGGGACCATGAACTAAGACAGTCTGTTTTCCTTTTACTATAACAAAACAACAATGAAGCTTAACGAGAAATATAAGGCTAATAAACTAAGGCCAGGTATGGTAATGAACACTTTAATCCCAACACTAGGGACGCAGAGGCAGGCAGATCTCCGAGTTCAAGGACAGCTAGGTCTATAGAGCAAGTTTCAGGACAGCCAGGACTATGCAGAGAAACCCTGTCTCTAACCCCCCACCAAAATTAATAAACTAAAAGAGTAAAATATGAGGAAATTTGAGACTGTTGAACACAGGATAATGCTAACCAAATGTGAGTGTGTAACTCTAAACTGAATACTGGCCTAATTAGTAACCCTAAGTACTTAGAAAGTATTTGGTTATAAGTATATGACTCTAAAAAATGAATATTGTCCTAATACTAACCCTTACTGAAGTTTCTTTCACAAGTAGAGAGGCTGTTTTAACATCTCATTCATCCCCCTCATCCCACTTGGATTCAACAATTAAAATCTAACTGAAATAACCACATTAACCATGAGAGGGGGAAAAAAAAAAAGAGCCCTACACATGGCCAATCCTTTTATTTAAAAAATAAGGCTCAGAAATCAAAATTACAAATTAAGAGGAAGAATTTTATTTCTGACTTTAAAACATGCAGTTTTAGGTGACCTTTTCTACCTTTATGTTTGAATGGTACACTGACATCTGATAAGCACCTCCAGAAAGCCATGGGCCCCTTCCTCAAGGAATTAGCAGTCTATAGCCCATGTCTCAGGGAAGAGAATCATGGCCAAGTTTACTGTGTGACCTCATTTCCTAAACACAATTGATGAAACTTCAGACAATGACCTTCCATGTGATGAATCCTAGTACAAAAGATGAGCTCTATTCAACTTTCTTTCCTGGGAAGATGATCAGGCAGTACTAAGAGATTTAAAACCACTTGCCAGTTCTTTTTTTTTTTTCTGAGACAGAGTTTCTCTGTGTAGCTTTGTGCCTTTCCTGGAACTCGATCTGGAGACCAGGCTGGCCTCGAACTCACAGAGATCTGCCTGCCTCTGCCTCCCGAGTGCTGGGATTAAAGGCGTGTGCCACCACCGCCTGGCTTTTTTTTTTTTTTTAAAGATTTATTTATTTATTATGTATACAGTGTTCTGCTTGCATGTGTCCCTGCAGGCCAGAAGATGGCAACAGATCTCATTATAGATGGTTGTGAGCCACCATGTGGTTGCTGGGAATTGAACTCAGGACCTCTGGAAGAACAGCCAGTGCTCTTAACCTCTGAGCCATCTCTCCAGCCCTACTTGCCAGTTCTAAAAGTTTTAAGCTAAAAGGTCACAACTTGTAGGGAGGTAGCCACACCCAAGATAAAATGACAAAGATCAGAAAGTCTAAGCAGAGAGAATGGATCAGCACAGAGGGATGTAAAGTACGGAGCAAGAGCATGTGGAATGCCTTGCTTCCTGATTACTTTGTAATTCTAACCTATGACTGACTTAAATAGATCCCACCCTGGATTTCAAACTAATGGAATGTGTTTCTTTTCCTTGAAAAATGTATAGCCAGAGGCAGGCATGGAGGCGTATGTCTTTAATCCCAGCACACTGAAGGTAGGATCTCTGAGAGTTTAAGGCCAGCCTGGTCTACATAGACTGCTCCAGGACAGTTAGAACTGCATAGAGACCCTGTCTCAAAACAAACAAACAAAAACAATTGAAAAGAAAAAAAAAGTTTAGCTTGAAAGAAATACTAAATAACTATTCAAATATCCATCATATAATCATATTCATAAGCCGGGCGTGGTGGCGCACGCCTTTAATCCCAGCACTCGGGAGGCAGAGCCAGGCGGATCTCTGTGAGTTCGAGGCCAGCCTGGGCTACCAAGTGAGCTCCAGAAAAGGCGCAAAGCTACACAGAGAAACCCTGTCTCGAAAAAAAAAAAAAAAAAAAAAAAAAATCATATTCATCATGTGATTATACAACACTATGAGCAACAAACTTTCCCAAATGATTTTGCTTCACCTGAGTATTTGCAGTTCTCTGGGACCTGTTTGTTGAGTTGGTACAAGGTAGCTCACGAGCATCTTGGGAATGCATTTCCTTAGCTTGTACACCAACGTGAATTTGCAAGTGAGCATCAAAGTCCCCGAGAGGTACTGGGTATAATGAATACATCCAGAAGGTAGAGAGGAAACTGAGTAGAATTATGATAGCAGCCAGTAAAGGCATGCACCTCCTCTACTAAAAATTCCTTTGTTATCCACTTTTCTTTCTTCCTTCCTTCGGTTTGTATGGATGGATGTGCCTGTGTAATGAATATTTGCAAGAATGTATGAAGGCCATTGGACAACCTTGAATGTTCCTCATGAACCATCCATCTTTACTGTGTATATATTTTAAATAGACTCTCAGTGACCAGAACTTGCCCAATCTGCTAGGCTGGCTGGCCAGAGCACCCCAGGGATCCGCCTGTCTTTGCCTCGGCAGTCTAGCACGGGTTTTCAAAGCCGGTTCTGGAGATCCAAGTCATTTAAGGGCAAGCCCTCTACTTTTGTGTTGAAGAAGGGCAATGACCTCCTAACGTTCACTTCGTTAACACTTTATCCAGGTGAGGGAGAGGTCAGTGGCGCTTCTCCCTACCGCGCCCGTTCTAGGACACTGCTTGTTTCTCAGGATCCTTCACGTCTCCTGTACTTCCACGGGGTAGCACTGTGTGAAGTTGGTAGACAAACACATGCCTTATTTGGGAAACTGTGAAAGGGTCTCCAGCAATGGTCCATCAGTACAAACTGGTATGTTCTCATAAGAGTAATACGCAAATAACTATCTGGAAAACTCATTTAGAACCAAAGACAGGACGTAAAAGAAAGTTCACAAGAGAAACTCCAGTCTCTCTGTCTCTCTGTCTCTCTGTCTCTCTCTCTCTCTCTCTCTCTCACACACACACACACACACACACACACACACACACACGAAAAAGACAGGACAGAAACAACAAAAAGTTAGTAATTATCAAAGTGGTTATGTTATAGGAGCTTTAGGTCTTTATCTCTCCATAAAACCTTTTAATATTGTGAGTTTATAACGGTCGCGGTGAAAAATCCATCTTCCCTCAGTGTAGTCACTGGAAATCATATAAGAGCAGGGACCCCAGAGAATGTCCTTGGCTCATGATACAATGCTGCCATTCAAAGTTGCGACTTAAGTCATGGAGCTTCAGTTACACTTTGAAAATGTGTTAGGAAGGCAGAGGTGGAGGTGGAGCCGGAGAGCCAGGGTGTGAGTGCCAGCACTCAGGTGGCACTCAGCCCCTTCCGTGTGTGACTCAGTTCCAGGGATCCAACACCCTCTTCTGGCCTCCCCCACCACCAGGCACGCACATGGTACACAGACACATAGGCAGGCAAAACACCAGACACAGAAAAATAAAAATAAAATTGGAACAAAAATTAAAAATAATTTCTAAAAGACAACATAAAACTTTTTAAAAGGCACAAAAGCATGAAATACAGTCTACTAAGTTTTTTGTGAAAAAATGTTTAAGGTTATCACACTTTAAAGAGTCCAGTCTTTGGGGCTAGTGAGAGAGATAGCTCAGCTGTCCTGGGTTCGATTCCCAGAACTCACATTGTGGCTCACAGCCATCCCTAACTCCAGTTCTAGGGGATCTGGTGCCGCCTTCTTCCGACCTTTACAGGTGCCAGGCACACCAGCAGTACACACGCATACAAAACATTGATAAAACAAATAAGTCTCGAAGGGCTGGTCTCAACATCAAAGGACAGAAACTTTATTTTTTCCTTAGAGAACAAAAAAAGCTCACTTGTGATAACCACTCTAACGCTGTGTGGAGCCAACTTTAACAATATTATCACAGGAAGAGATTACTATTCAGACCAACTTAAATGTAAAGACACAGAGACATAGTAACACTGCTCAAAATTTAACATAAGAACCAATGCCACAATTTCACTGAATTTCAAAAGCATCTTTTAGTCATTTCCTAATTTTTCAAGACACTGACGCATAATTGTGAAAATGCCATGCAGGAAAACACCCAGAGATAACTCAAACAACACGGACAGAACCAACAGAAAAATCTTAAAAGGTGAAAGCTAAAAACAAAACAAACAAACAAATCCACCCAGAAGAGAAAGCCTGTAATTCTACAATGGTTTTTTGAGACTTCTGTAAGAGTAACTACAACAGCTTTCCAAAAAGTCCTAACTATAAATCCTAAAGAAAACGTTACATACATAGTTATGAACCACAAGAAACCAGAGGTTACAGCTTCAACTAACTAAAGAGGAGCTGGCGGTGTTGCATTTGTGAAGGCAGAGGTTCCCAGAGCACTGAGACACTAGAAACACCTCACGAAAGAGCAAGTGAGAACCGCTCACAATTTAAACAGGGCGGCCGATGGATCCTGCTCAAGGAAGCCCGTTGGTAAGAAGGACAGATGGGAGCGCATGCAAGTGCTTTCCCTGGTTTAGAATCCAGGGCACAGCCCTGGTGTCTCTGCCACCTTGCAGGCAGATAGCACTGGAGCCTACACACCCAGATGTAGACACACTGAGTCCAGTGAGAGGCCTCCAAAGGACTCACTGTTTCTACTACCCTAAACTGATTCTTAGAGTCAGAAATGCACTTCTTACGAAATAAATTCCTAAACTTCTCCCTAGAGAAGGGTGGGGCATGGACAACAAATCTCTCCTTAAGTCATCATGAAGCAATCCTTTAGTTTAAATAGTAACTGTAGGTAACAAGTGATCCACACACTTGCAGTCAGCAAAATGCAGCCATCTTTTTTAACTCCTGGTTATAGGGATTTTGGAGATGAGGTCTTGCTATCTCACCATGTTGCCCAGGCTGGCCTCAAACTCAAAGGCTCATTCATGACCTCCGGGGGCAGCGGGCACATGCAGCAACTGTGCTTGGCCTGGGTTAATACACACTCAAAGTTCCCTACGAGGTAAGGCAGGCTTCTCTGGAGCGCTCTCCTTTTTTTAATCCTGCCCCTCGTTCACCCTCTCAGTTAAACTCTGACATCCACTCTGCTGGTCCTCGATTCAGTACTGTTTAGGCTAAAACGAGATTCCAGAAAAATCCGCTACCTTTACAGGGCCTCCACTGTTCCACATCCTTTATTTGTTTGAGCAAAGGATTTGGGCCAAAGGGATGGTATTTGGCAAGGTGATCCAAACTCACAGCTATAGCCTGTCTGGAGCTAGAGTCAACAGCCAGACTCAACCCAAACGGCCTCCCTCCACCAGTCTGTAAGTCTTCTGTGCCGTGAAGAGTTTACCAAAAAAAAAAAAAAAAAAAAAAAAAAAAAATAAAAAAAAAAATAAAAATCTAAAAAGGCAAGGGCATTAGCATTTCCAGGCTCCTCTCTCAATTCTCTGCACTGATAATAAATGTGGGGCAATGCTACACAAATGATTTTAACTCTTGTGCCTTATTTCTTTACCTGAAAAGTAGCCAAACACCATATTCCTTTCAGCTTCTAGAAGTAAAATATTTTGCTGGGTGTAAATAATGAACATGGTTATAATTCATGTACCAAACTGGCCTCATTTTTGTTCCTTCAAGCTACTGCAATTCTCCAAGCCTCTCCTACCTTCCAGAACCTGCTATTTAATTCAGTCATGCAAGTGATGCTCTGGGAAGACTGAGAGCTACCTGTAACTTGGTTCTCCTGTGAAAGGTACAGGGCTATGCTTGCCTTGGGTCATTTCTTAATCAAGTCACATTCAGTAGGAAAAGTCATGCTGAGCTGGGCATGGTGGCTCACGGTTTTAATCCCAGACAGGGGAAGCCGAAGCAGGAGGATCTCTGTGAAATGTAGGCCAGACTAGTCCACATGGTGAATTTGAGACCAGCTTGGTCTACACAGTGAGTTATAGGGCAGCCAGGCCTCTACATTGAGATGCAGCTTCAAAGACAAAAAGCACTTTGGGAGCTCAAACAAATTGCAACAGAGCAAATGTTTTTTGCTTACTGGTTTGGTTTTAGTTTGTTTGTTTTTTCTAGACACAGATTCTCTCTACGTAGCCCATGCTGTCCTGGAACTCAGTCTGCCTGTCTCTGCCTCCTGAGTGCATCATTAGGCCTGGCTCAGATGCAGGATTTTAATTGTGTTCCTATACTAACTGACTTTTAGCACAAGAGGAGTACTCTAAGTATTTTATTTTACAGAAATTTCTTGGTACACACCTTTTAAAGGTATACACCTTTAATCCCAGGAGGCAGAGGCAGGTGGATCTCTGTAAGTTCGAGGCCAGCCTGGTCTACAAAGCCAGTTCCAGGACAACCTGGACTGTTACACAGAACACGCGCGCGTGAGGGCACGAAAAACAAACAAACAAAAACCAAGCAAACAATTAGTATCAACAACTGAAAAGTATCATTTATGCTAAAATGTGATATTCTGACACAAAACTTAACTACCTTCACTTTTCTTGCTGTTTCTTCTGTCCTGCCTGACACAACTCAACAGCATGAAACAGTAAACTGTCTTCTATTAGAAGCACTGTGCTGGAGCAATGGCTCACAGGTGAAGAGCACTTAGCTCGGCTCTTGCAGAGGACCCTTCCCTAACTCCAGTTCTAGGAGATCGGACACCCTCTTCTGACCTCGGTAGGCACTAGGCACACACAGTGAATAGACATAATGCAGGTAAAACACTCAAACACATAACAAAAATGATACATCTTTTAAAAAGTTAAAAATAGAAGCAATACACTAAAGGTCTAGAAATGTAAATTTTATTATTTTATTTATTTATATGGGAGTTCTGGCTGCATGTATGTCTATGCATGCCTGTGCCCACAGAGTTCAGAGAGGGGGTCAGACATCCTGAAACTAAAGTTACATCTGGTTGTGAGCTCCCACTCATGCTGGGAACCGAACCTGGGTCCTCTGCAACAGCAGCCAGTGCTTTTTTTTTTTTTTTTGAGATGAGGATCGAATCCAGGGCCTCCCCAACCCACAGCCAGGGCTCTTAACCACTGAACCATTTCTCCAGGTCCTGATCTAGAATTTTGTTTGTTTGTTTTGTTTTTTGAGACAGGGTTTCTCTGTGTAGCTTTGGAGCCTTTCCTGGAACTCACTCTCTAGACCAGGCTGGCCTTGAACTCACAGGGATCTGGCTCTGCCTCCTGAGTGCTGGGATTAAAGGCGTGCGCCAGCCTGATCTAGAAATTTTTAAAGTATCACTGACTTTGATCTATACATTTGATTTCCTTGTCCACTTCCAATAACGACTTTCATCTTTTTCTGTGTACTGTCTGAGAAGATTGCAGTACAGAGCTCAAACGCACACTGCACTCCCTCTGCTTGGCTCTGAGTTCTGACTCTATCACTTATCAGTTGTGGAAAAATAATGACTGTAGGATTAAGTCTAAGAATAAAATGAGATAGCTAATAGTACTACCTACATCTCATGGGGGCTGTTTAAGAGTAAAATGCCAAAGTTCTGTGTCTGTCTGTCCTTTTAGTTTTCTGAGACAGGGTTTCTCTATGTAGCCCTGGCTGTCCTGGAACTAGCTCTGTAGCCCAGGCTGGCCTCGAACTGAGAGCTCTGACTGCCTCTGCCTCCCAAGTACTGGGATTAAAGGCATGTGTCATCACCACCTGGCTCAAAGTTCTGTCTTAAAACAAGACAAGAGAAGATAAAAACTCCTCTTGTCTAAAAAGTGCTAACAGTTAGCTATAACACAAACGTCTGGACTGGACTGTGTATCAACAGGAGAAAAACCACAAGTGGTGTACAGGATATTACTGGAATAAGCAACCAACTTTCCTGTGCATTTATAATTCCTTCATGCAATATCTAACGACTACAAAGAGACTGCCCACCCCTACGCATACCCAAGTTTCCTACTCCCTTCTATTTGCAGAAATGCTCCAAGGTGACCTAGTGTCATCCTCCCTTCTTTACTCCACTCCTGAGGCAGAATTCCTGGGTGACTTCTGGCCTCCCTTCCAGCACAGTGCAGAAGAGAAGTGACCATGTTCTCCCTGAGTTGTGACGTCACGTCCCCATGGTTTCCCTTCTACCCTGCTGGCTGCCCTGCTGGTCTCCTTTGATGGCTCACTACCCCCAAACACGGTAGGTTGTCTTCTTTGCTCCATGTCCATTGAATCCATGCAGTCTGTGCCATTAAGGAGCACTTGAATTCTAGACTCCAATGTCCAATGTAAGACATACCCATTTGTCTGTTAGATAGCCATCTCATACGCAGCACTGTTTGGACAGTCTTGTAGCTCCAGTGTCTTGGACCTTGCAATCTGCCTATGAGACCTACCACTCTAAACTAGACTGAAAAAGAACTCTTGATTTCCTTCTCCAACCCATTCAAATCTACTCCCACTCCTGTCTATTATCACTAAATGTCACTAGTTTTTGCCCAGTTGTTCAGATCAAAATAGTAAAAGGTCATTCTTGATTTTCTGTTTGTCCCACATCTAAAATCCCCCAGGGCTGTCCAAATATACCTTCAAATGTGCTCGGAATCAGACTGCCCAGTCCTCTACCAGGGAGGTCCAGACATGGTGCTTTCTAAGAACATGACCTGCTACAGCAATCCCCAGGCCTCCGTTTTGCTCCCGTATAGCTGCTTGAGATAAAGCAGTAATGATGACCTGGTGAAGCCTGTAATTAGTCATGGACAGGCTTACACTCCTATCACAGCCTTCAAAGCGGTTATCTAACCCGGGCCGCATTTCTCCAAGGGCACTACGGTCCACCTTGTTCGCCATGTTTTA